>NW_025745317.1:492840-571578 GCF_021184085.1 Oncorhynchus gorbuscha
TCTATTCAATTTTATTATAAAAAATTGTACAAAGGTAAAGCTTGCATGTTGCTCCCGGGATAACATAGAGGTGTAGGGAAAGTCATTGATCCAGGGACAGGAATCCGTAGCCGGAAATTCTCTTTGAAGAAGAACGGCATCCCGACCAGAGTTTGTGCGGATGATGCGTGAGCCATGTTCACCGCTTCTATCTCCGCAGAAAGCAGACGTTTCCACTTGTTCCTCCGATTCTGGAACCAAGTTTTCACCTGTATCTCTGTCAACTGGAGACTGGAGGCGAGACTAGCTCGTTCTGTACTGCTAAGGTAACGTTTCAGGTCAAACGTCGATTCTAGTTGGTAAACTTGACTCCGCGAGAATACGGTCCGAGACTTCTTCCTTGATGAGTTGGATGTTTCGTCGTCGTCAATATGACCCTTTTCTTCTGAAATAGCAGGTGATGTTTGGTTGTAGTATCTCTGGTCACCTTCTTTATAATCATGAAAAAGTTGATGTCTCTTCACCATCTCTTGCCCCAGAATTAGTCTGTTTTGTCACCTAAAATAGTGCAAGCACGGTAATCAATCCAAATGTTTATTCTAAACAAACGTGGCTATCTTGTTATTGTGTTAAAAAACAGCATCATTTAAAATCAATCAAGCAACTTTTTCTTCTTCCATCAAGCAGTTTAATTAAAATAATATTTTTATCAGTAGCCGAAAAATCTCGAATTAGACTTCTAATAAATAAAGAAATAAAACAATTGCTGTAGTCTGTCATTCTTTATCATCATATCTTACATCATGCAATAATAATAATAGTTATAGGTTCAATATAATGTGTCATTGTTATCAGAATAACAATCAAGTAGGCTACCCAAAAAATAAAACACAATTTATAAAGCATTTTAACTTACTTAGACAAGAAAGTGTGAGATCGTTGAGGTCATCGCGTGGTTTCTTTCCTCCGGGTAAAAGGTAGAAGTCCGTAGAATCCTCCCCACCGCTGAATCCTTCTGAAGACACGGAGCGCATGCGTTGTCTCTGCAGCAGCCCCGCGTCGGAACCAGAATTACAACTGTCCTTGTGCGCGTCCTCGGACACAGTTCCAAGAATTGACTGAATAGTAAAATTGGAAACTGAGGTAAATGATACTTTACTGCAACTGTCTTCAGATTTCTTCATTCTGATAAACATTTAGAACCTTTAACTTCAGGCAATAAATGTGGAACCCGTTGGATATTCTTTCAGAAGCGGGTATGTTCTCCTTCTGCAAAGTTATGTCTGAATTCCCCGAGTACCATCACTCCCATACAACGTTCAGTTACTTTGTTTGCGCGTAGGTAGGATTCTCATGGACCAATCACAAGCTGGGAAGAGACCCGGTCATTTTAAACGGTGCTGGAGCTGAGACACACGCACCAAAGCGCTCCGCAACCCAACTCAGTCTGCAACAAATGAATGCTATGCACACCTGACGGTCCACAGTCAATATTAGAATATTACACATGAAAATGCCCTTCAAGATCAAATGTTGTAGACATATAGCTCTATTTTGAATTTCCACTATTCCGTGCTGTATTATAGCCACTAATTGGAGATTAATTATTGTTTGTTACAAATTAGTGAGCTGATTTCGTTGTACTTATTCCGTACAGAGATGTGAAACCAAGCCTTAATCCTCTCAGACGGATTCGGAAAGGCCAATGTGCGCCTAGTTTCTGTCTGAAAATTGGCCTTTGGCGATTTCACCATTCTGTTCTTGAAAATACCAGAATAAATTAAATGGAATTTATTTTGTGAAGACATCTCTTAATCTTTAGTCCTATCTATATATAGCCTATGGGCCAAATTCAAGAAAATATTGAAATATGTGTTTCGATATCAGTAATGTTGTCATCATTTATTGTTTTGTCCAGAGTCTTATCCCACTGAGCACACTGGCTGAATCAACGTTGTTTCCATGCCATTTCAACGACATTACGTTGAACCAACGAGGAATAGACGTATGTGCCCAGTAAGGATATCTCTGGGATGAGTCATCCACTGACAATATAGAGACTTATAATTAGCTAAACATCTATTATATTATATTAATAATTAAATGCGTGCTATGCTTTTGTTGTCTATAAGTTAAAGCTTTCAGAATTGTATTGATGAATTCCAAATCCCTTAAAAGGAATGACACATAAAATGTTTCCCCAAAGGAGCGCAATGTTTAACTCTAAAATGTAATCTAAATGTAAGGACTGGACATACTGTGTTTGATACGAAACACACATTCAACGTATAAGTCCCACGTTTTATTAAAGGTATAGATGAAAAACATGTATGTATGTTTCTAAATACACTCGGTGTAGTCGGGAACGTATTTCACGATTTATTCAGCAATGTAACAAATAACAAAAATAAAAATCTCCATGTTTTGGCCATTTATGTGAAACCCTTATCACGGATTGTTGTTGTTGTTAAATTACATTTCGCGTTGACAGCAAGTAAAAGTCTGCGATAACATTGTGAGACGGATAGCCTATGATTTCCCATACTTCAGAACATATGATTTGTCCTCACTGTCTTGCGCTATAAAACGATATAGGTCAAAGTAGCAGTTATTTTTCAGCTGTGAGCCATTATACCGGGTACGTGAAGCGAACAGTGGAACTATATAACTATTACACATAAACGGCTATACATGATGAAATGTTAACTTTACTTAGGATTTGTTCTAATCTCATACAAAACATCGATGTAATTGATTGTAAAATGTCGTAGACTACATGGAGACACGGATCTATACGTTTCCACCCTGTTTAAAAACATGTAAAACCCATCAGTTAAATTAAAGCGATATCAATACCAAATGTTCAGATTACTTTGGACGCACAACGATTTAATATGAAATTATTTGAATAAGGAGGAAATATTTCAGTTTTGGACACGGGAATACAAATAATAATAATAATAATAATAAATACAACATTTGTCATAATAGACCTGTACAATATACAAAGCCTTTTAACCAACACCAACTATTATCATAGATTAAAAATAAATAAAAATAGGCCTAATAATGTTTGTAATACATAAATGACAATACATAAATATCAACACAATAAATGAGTCTCTCAAACTGGTCTCAGCAGCGGCACGGATGTGACTAGTGGATGTGAATAGTACATTTGATGAGGGAATGTTAGTAGAGACTGACTGACTGACACGTTCCCAGCGCTGCCCGTTTCTGAGCCGGTGTTGTCGTGGTACAATATGGGAACGCGGACTATCCTCTGGGCCGCGGCGTGGCTCAGATTGGCCGCTTCGAGTTCCGCGGCCAACTGTCGTTTCCACTTGTTCCTTCTGTTCTGGAACCAGATTTTCACCTGGGTCTCCGTGAGGTGTAGGGATGCCGCCAGGCCTGCCCGTTCCGAGCTACTGAGGTACCGTTTCATATCGAACGTTGACTCCAACCGAAACACCTGACTCCTTGAAAAGACTGTCCGCGTTTTCTTTTTCCGACACGTTTTTTTATCCGAGTTCTCGTCTTTAATTTTCCTCCAGTCATTCACCAACTCTACTTCCTTCTTTGGTTCATCCCCATCACTCTCCTCCAGAACGACATCATCAGTACTTTTGTTTTTGTCGTCCTCTTGGTCGTCTTGGTCGGGTGATTTTCGCAGCAGCTCCGGTGTGTCTCGGTCCCCGCCTGTTGATGGTGTGTCTCTCACGACGTCCTTCTCAAACCCTAAACGATATAAACGACAATGTTTATCAATCAGGGAAAACATTAATGCAACCATAAAATAAACATATATATATTTTTTAAACCACTATAGTTAACAATTTGATTATACTCATCCAAGTACATTTTCTTAAAAGGACCCGAATCGCCTGGGGAGTCAAATTGAGGCAGTAGGCCTAATTGTTGTGGGACATTTTGCAATATTGGACTGAAGATTCATGACAATATGAAGGTTACTTAAGACATAGTTCAACTTTACATCTATATGTAACTCTGTGTTGTTGTATGTGTCGAACTGCTATGCTTTATCTTGGCCAGGTCGCAGTTGCAAATGAGAACTTGTTCTCAACCAGCCTACCTGGTTAAGTAAAGGTGAAATATATATATATATATAACATTTACTAATCATTAGTCTGACTATTATTCCAACTGAGGTGTATTGCGAATAGCAAGTATTATAGCAGCATAATTGATTTAAAAATATGTTGTAGTCTTATTTAATCCGTTATAACCCAAACATTATTTGAGGTATTCTAATGAGCTAAATGTATAATCAGAACCGATTGAATGTATGGTAGTAATCTACCTCCGGTCCTGTATAGATGGTGTCCCGATGTGCCAAGCGCGTAGGGATACCACCACGCCGACGCTCGTTCCAAATAGTGCGCCGATAATCCAAATCTCTGGGCTGGGATGTCAAAACTAGGAAAAGTTAAATCACCGATCCGGGAGAGAGAGAAACCTCCTTCCAGTAGTCCTTTGGTGGTGGCAAGCAGCGTCTTCGGTTTGGAAGGTTTACTGTCGAAGTTGAGCAGGTTCTTGATAGAGAAAGGTGAGTCTTTAGCGGGCGGACGGGTCTCCTGTTCCGTCTCTGCCTTCGCTTGTGAATGTTTATTGTCCATTTGAATGACTCACGGCAGACACACGTCAAGAGAAACAGTTGAAGATATTGTTGCTTTATTCCGGTTACCAAAACGTGGCGTTTCAGTAAAACATAGGCCTAGTTTTTTGAATGCTTTGAGAATAAAGAAAAAAATATTTGTTTAAAAAGTGCGAAATTGTATGCACTCACTAATGTAAATCACTCTGGATAAGAGCATCTGCTAAATGACTCGAATTTAAATGTAAAATGTAGCATACATCTTGAGGCAGGTCTGTCCTGGAATGATCGCAGCAATGATAAATGGCACAATGATCAATGCGTCAGACTTGCACCGCATTCTACTAACGATTACATAAAACGGTTATATGCGCGCAGTCCTGGGCGATTGGGCATATAGGCTACAATGGCAAATGGGATTTGAGATGAAACTGGAGAGCAGTGGAAGGGAGGGGACAGGAGGACAAGAATAGGTAGGGTAGGCCTACGGGGGGAGAAGAGAAGAGCAGAGGAACGGAGGGAGGGGACAGGAGCAGGGTAGTAGGTAGGGTCGGCCTGCTAGGCGGGATCCTTGGGACATCCCCTATTGACATTTAAAACGGTTAGGGTTGGGCTTAAGTATAGGGTTTAAGGTTGGGTTTAAGTATAGGGTTGAGGGTAGAAACGTCCCAAGGATCTATTTTTGCACTGACCGACAAGTCAACCCAGACTGTGTGACCCCCCCCCCTCCAGGCTGAATAGGATGGGCGTGTTTTCGGCCATGAAGTCCAATTAGAAAGCACAATGGAAGTAGATGGGTAATGCACTCAGATGTTACTAACAATTACTTACTGTCAAACAGGCATTTAATAAGTAAACACATGTCCTAATTGGTTGTAATGACAGGTCTACTCATTAGCAGTGCATGTACAACATGAATAGGGTGAAACTGTTCAGTCATTGTTGATGGGTGAATGGGGGGGGGGGCTGTTTTATTAGATGCTGACAGTTAATTAAACACTAAATGGGGTGCTTTTACCTGCATTATCACCTGTTGGTGCCACACGCTGGCTGAATGATGACAATGAGGTGCACTTTTCTATATTCCAGCAACAACAAAAAAACGTTTTTTTATTTATCTTTCAAGTTAAAATATAAATGATTTATTTCAGATAAGGAAATGCATTTGTTAACCAGTGATTTGTTTAGTGAGTTTTGTCCCACTTTAAATGAAACCTAACGTCTGGTATGAACAAATAAACTAAAATACTTGTGTATACTACGTCATGCAACAACAGAAGTTTCACTCAGAATATAATCTGATTTGCAGAGAGGAAGTCCTGTAGGCAATCATTAGCCCAATCATTAGCCCAATCATTAGCCCAATCATTAGCCCATCATTAGCCCATCATTAGCCCATCATTAGCCCAATCATTAGCCCATCATTAGCCCATCATTAGCCCAATCATTAGCCCAATCATTAGCCCATCATTAGCCCATCATTAGCCCAATCATTAGCCCATCATTAGCCCATCATTAGCCCATCATTAGCCCATCATTAGCCCATCATTAGCCCAATCATTAGCCCATCATTAGCCCATCATTAGCCCAATCATTAGCCCATCATTAGCCCATCATTAGCCCATCATTAGCCCATCATTAGCCCATCATTAGCCCATCATTAGCCCATCATTAGCCCATCATTAGCCCAATCATTAGCCCAATCATTAGCCCATCATTAGCCCAATCATTAGCCCATCATTAGCCCATCATTAGCCCAATCATTAGCCCAATCATTAGCCCATCATTAGCCCAATCATTAGCCCATCATTAGCCCAATCATTAGCCCATCATTAGCCCATAATTAGCCCATCATTAGCCCAATCATTAACCCAATCATTAGCCCAATCATTAGCCCATTATTAGCCCATCATTAGCCCAATCATTAGCCCATCATTAGCCCAATCATTAGCCCATGATTAGCCCAATCACTAGCCCATCATTAGCCCAATCATTAGCCCAATCATTAGCCCATCATTAGCCCATCATTAGCCCAATCATTAGCCCATCATTAGCCCAATCATTAAATCAAATCAAATTTTATTTGTCACATACACATGGTTAGCAGATGTTAAATGCGAGTGTAGCGAAATGCTTGTGCTTCTAGTTCCGACAATGCAGTGATAACCAACAAGTAATCTAACTAACAATTCCAAAACTACTGTCTTATACACAGTGTAAGGGGATAAGGAACATGTACATAAGGATATATGAATGAGTGATGGTACAGAGCAGCATACAGTAGATGGTATCGAGTACAGTATATACATATGAGATGAGTGTGTAGACAAAGTAAACAAAGTGGCATAGTTAAAGTGGCTAGTGATACATGTGTTACATAAGGATGCAGTCGATGATGTAGAGTACAGTATATACATATGCATATGAGATGAATAATGTAGGGTAAGTAACATTATATAAGGTAGCATTGTTTAAAGTGGCTAGTGATATATTTACATCATTTCCCATCAATTCCCATTATTAAAATGGCTGGAGTTGGGTCAGTGTCAATGACAGTGTGTTGGCAGCAGCCACTCAATGTTAGTGGTGGCTGTTTAACAGTCTGATGGCCTTGAGATAGAAGCTGTTTTTCAGTCTCTCGGTCCCAGCTTTGATGCACCTGTACTGACCTCGCCTTCTGGATGATAGCGGGGTGAACAGGCAGTGGTTAGCCCATCATTAGCCCATCATTAGCCCATCATTAGCCCATCATTACATTTACATTTACATTTAAGTCATTTAGCAGACGCTCTTATCCAGAGCGACTTACAAATTGGTGCAATCACCTTATGACATCCAGTGGGACAGTCACTTAACAATAGTGCATCTAAAACTAGGGGGGGTGGGGTGAGAGGGATTACTTAACCTATCCTAGGTATTCCTTAAAGAGGTGGGGTTTCAGGTGTCTCCGGAAGGTGGTGATTGACTCCGCTGTCCTGGCGTCGTGAGGGAGTTTGTTCCACCATTGGGGGGCCAGGGCAGCGAACAGTTTTGACTGGGCTGAGCGGGAGCTGTACTTCCTCAGTGGTAGGGAGGCGAGCAGGCCAGAGGTGGATGAACGCAGTGCCCTTGTTTGGGTGTAGGGCCTGATCAGAGCCCTGAGGTGCCGTTCCCTCCCAGCTCCGTAGGCAAGCACCATGGTCTTGTAGCGGATGCAGCTTCAACTGGAAGCCAGTGGAGAGAACGGAGGAGCGGGGGTGACGTGAGAGAACTTGGGAAGGTTGAACACCAGACGGGCTGCGGCGTTCTGGATGAGTTGAAGGGGTTTAATGGCACAGGCAGGGAGCCCAGCCAACAGCGAGTTGCAGTAATCCAGACGGGAGATGACAAGTGCCTGGATTAGACCTGCGCGCTTCCTGTGTGAGGCAGGGTCGTACTCTGCGGATGTTGTAGAGCATGAACCTACAGGAACGGGCCACCGCCTTGATGTTAGTTGAGAACGACAGGGTGTTGTCCAGGATCACGCCAAGGTTCTTGGCGCTCTGGGAGGAGGACACAATGGAGTTGTCAACCGTGATGGCGAGATCATGGAACGGGCAGTCCTTCCCCGGGAGGAAGAGCAGCTCCGTCTTGCCGAGGTTCAGCTTGAGGTGGTGATCCGTCATCCACACTGATATGTCATTAGCCCATCATTAGCCCAATCATTAGCCCATCATTAGCCCATCATTAGCCCATCATTAGCCCATCATTGGCCCATCATTGGCCCATCATTGGCCCATCATTAGCCCATCATTAGCCCAAATCAACCTTATTCTAACCATGTGACAACACTCTGCCCTGTCAGGGGGACAACACTCTGCCCTGTCAGGGGGACAACACTCTGCCCTGTCAGGAGGGCAACACTCTGCCCTGTCAGGGGGACAACACTCTGCCCTGTCAGGGGGACAACACTCTGCCCTGTCAGGGGGAGGACAACACTCTGCCCTGTCAGGGGGACAACACTCTGCCCTGTCAGGGGGAGGACAACACTCTGCCCTGTCAGGGGGAGGACAACACTCTGCCCTGTCAGGGGGAGGATAACACTCTGCTCTGTCAGGGGAACAACACTCTGCCCTGTCAGGGGAACAACACTCTGCCCTGTCAGGGGAGGACAACACTCTGCCCTGTCAGGGGAGGACAACACTCTGCCCTGTCAGGGGAGGACAACACTCTGCCCTGTCAGGGGGACAACACTCTGCCCTGTCAGGGGACAACACTCTGCCCTGTCAGGGGGGGCAACACTCTGCCCTGTCAGGGGGGATAACACTCTGCCCTGTCAGGGGGAGGATAACACTCTGCCCTGTCAGGGGGAGGATAACACTCTGCCCTGTCAGGGGGAGGACAACACTCTGCCCTGTCAGGGGGAGGACAACACTCTGCCCTGTCAGGGGGACAACACTCTGCCCTGTCAGGAGGGCAACACTCTGCCCTGTCAGGGGGACAACACTCTGCCCTGTCAGGGGGACAACACTCTGCCCTGTCAGGGGAGGACAACACTCTGCCCTGTCAGGGGACAACACTCTGCCCTATCAGGGGAGGACAACACTCTGCCCTGTCAGGGGAGGACAACACTCTGCCCTGTCAGGGGAGGATAACACTCTGCTCTGTCAGGGGAACAACACTCTGCCCTGTCAGGGGACAACACTCTGCCCTGTCAGGGGAGGACAACACTCTGCCCTGTCAGGGGAGGACAACACTCTGCCCTGTCAGGGGAGGACAACACTCTGCCCTGTCAGGGGACAACACTCTGCCCTGTCAGGGGGGCAACACTCTGCCCTGTCAGGGGGGGCAACACTCTGCCCTGTCAGGGGGGATAACACTCTGCCCTGTCAGGGGGATAACACTCTGCCCTGTCAGGGGGATAACACTCTGCCCTGTCAGGGGAGGATAACACTCTGCCCTGTCAGGGGAGGATAACACTCTGCCCTGTCAGGGGGAGGACAACACTCTGCCCTGTCAGGGGGAGGACAACACTCTGCCCTGTCAGGGGGACAACACTCTGCCCTGTCAGGGGGAGGACAACACTCTGCCCTGTCAGGGGGAGGACAACACTCTGCCCTGTCAGGGGGAGGACAACACTCTGCCCTGTCAGGGGGAGGACAACACTCTGCCCTGTCAGGGGAGGACAACACTCTGCCCTGTCAGGGGAGGACAACACTCTGCCCTGTCAGGGAGGACAACACTCTGCCCTGTCAGGGGAGGACAACACTCTGCCCTGTCAGGGGAGGACAACACTCTGCCCTGTCAGGGGAGGACAACACTCTGCCCTGTCAGGGGAGGACAACACTCTGCCCTGTCAGGGGACAACACTCTGCCCTGTCAGGGGAGGACAACACTCTGCCCTGTCAGGGGAGGACAACACTCTGCCCTGTCAGGGAGGACAACACTCTGCCCTGTCAGGGAGGACAACACTCTGCCCTGTCAGGGGACAACACTCTGCCCTGTCAGGGGACAACACTCTGCCCTGTCAGGGGAGGACAACACTCTGCCCTGTCAGGGGGAGGACAACACTCTGCCCTGTCAGGGGAGGACAACACTCTGCCCTGTCAGGGGACAACACTCTGCCCTGTCAGGGGAGGACAACACTCTGCCCTGTCAGGGGAGGACAACACTCTGCCCTGTCAGGGGGAGGACAACACTCTGCCCTGTCAGGGGGTGGACAACACTCTGACCTGTCAGGGGAGGACAACACTCTGCCCTGTCAGGGGAGGACAACACTCTGCCCTGTCAGGGGGAGGACAACACTCTGCCCTGTCAGGGGGAGGACAACACTCTGCCCTGTCAGGGGGAGGACAACACTCTGCCCTGTCAGGGGGAGGACAACACTCTGCCCTGTCAGGGGGAGGACAACACTCTGCCCTGTCAGGGGGAGGACAACACTCTGACCTGTCAGGGGGAGGACAACACTCTGACCTGTCAGGGGGAGGACAACACTCTGCCCTGTCAGGGGGACAACAGTCTGCCCTGTCAGAGGGACAACACTCTGCCCTGTCAGGGGGAGGACAACACTCTGCCCTGTCAGGGGGAGGACAACACTCTGCCCTGTCAGGGGGGACAACACTCTGCCCTGTCAGGGGAGGACAACACTCTGCCCTGTCAGGGGAGGACAACACTCTGCCCTGTCAGGGGACAACACTTTGCCCTGTGAACCATCTTTTTCAAACATTGAAATCTAATTGAATTCCAAACCTCATATTACATAATAGTTTATTGGTCGTGTGAGAGGACCGACATGTTAGTCACAATCATATAGCAGGAAGGAGAGGGAAGCAAGGAGAAATTGGGTTTCCATGGGGACACTGGTTTAGGAGTGCTGATACAAGCAGGGAGAAGGATAGGGGGTTGCAAGGTGAGGTACAGGAAAGGCAAGGGTTAAAGGGGGTGGAGTCAATGATGCTGTTGGAACACAGTGGGGAGTATTTGAAATTACATCAATCATAGGATTGGTGAATCATAAGCAACTTTAACTGATAGAATAAGCCAGTGTGTTACCATCGGGCCAATCACTGCTCCAGTGTGTTACCATTGGGCCAATCACTGCTCCAGTGTGTTACTATCGGGCCAATCACTGCTCCAGTGTGTTACCATCGGGCCAATCACTGCTCCAGTGTGTTACCATCGGGCCAATCAGCCAATCACTGCTCCAGTGTGTTACCATCGGGCCAATCAGCCAATCACTGCTCCAGTGTGTTACCATCGGGCCAATCACTGCTCCAGTGTGTTACCATCGGGCCAATCACGGCTCCAGTGTGTTACCATCGGGCCAATCACTGCTCCAGTGTGTCACCATCGGGCCAATCACTGCTCCAGTGTGTTACCATCGGGCCAATCACTGCTCCAGTGTGTTACCATCGGGCCAATCACTGCTCCAGTGTGTTACCATCGGGCCAATCAGCCAATCACTGCTCCAGTGTGTCACCATCGGGCCAATCACTGCTCCAGTGTGTTACCATCGGGCCAATCACTGCTCCAGTGTGTTACTATCGGGCCAATCACTGCTCCAGTGTGTTACCATCGGGCCAATCACTGCTCTAGTGTGTTACCATCGGGCCAATCACTGCTCCAGTGTGTTACCATCGGGCCAATCACTGCTCTAGTGTGTTACCATCGGGCCAATCACTGGACGCTACACTCCAGGCTCCAGTGTCTGTTTTAACCAGTGACAATACATCTGGAAGAGACCGTCACGCGCTAATCTGTGAGGTCAAAAGGTCAGCCATACATCCCCCTCCATTTGTGCAGGTGGCCAAACAAATTCTTCTCATTAACTTAACATGTACTGGGACCTGCTGATATCTGAAGGTATGTTTAGTAGATATATATATATATATATATATTAAGTTCCCAAACAAATAGTTTGGTGAGATGTTTTTAATGTGACAATGTTAAGAGGATCTGAACGAGTTTAACCATCAAAAGGATTTGAAATTGGTCTTGTCCACGTAGGAGTGATTAAAAAAAAAACATATTTAGACATGCATGTAGACCTAAAATCAACAGAAGTGGATATTTGTACAACCTACACAGGACACATAATCTGTCCGTTGACCTCGAGAGGTCGGCTCCGAGTCTCAAGGATGACACTTGTTGTGAACAGCTACTTGTCCCCCCCCGTCCCCCCCCCCTGCGTAATGACAGATCTCATAGTCCTGTTAGAGAGGGAGGGGGGTGGGAGAAGAGCATGGGAAGAGCTGTTTGTTCATGGAAAATGTGATCCAGATAATAGTACTTTCAGCAATTACATTCATTAGAGGACTGGCAGGCAACAGTAACTAGGAAACCAATGGTGCCGAGAATGAAAAGAACAATATGCTAATTTATTTTCATTAAAATAATCATATGCTAATTTCTCTCTCATTCTAATCCCCTGTCTTGTTAAGATGGGATCTCAAGGCAAATATAGGACAGACAGAACTAAAATGATATATCCCAGAGTCCTTCCTCACCACCTCTCCATAGTAAAGAGGGTTGTGAAGACACTGTTACTATAGCAACATTTATCCAGGAAGTGGAATGACACCCCCCCCCCTTCTCTGAAGAGCCGTTATACAGTACCTTCTGGTGATACAGGAGATGCTCCCATCTCAAATTGTAGGGTTTAAAGCTGTCAAGCATCTTAAAATGACATTTGTTTACACCCTTTGACATAAATGGTAATAATGATGATTTGTACACGTTGCTAAAATAATACAAAAAACAGCTTCTACTAATCAGTTTGTAAACTCAAGCTTTTTAATTCAGCATCTTCACATCTCAATTAGACGAAGTGGATCATGTTTCTGACATCCGGAGGAAGTCATTAAGAGAATATCCTCAGAGAGACTGTATATATACACAGTAGGTTTATATATACACAGTAGGTTTATATATATATACAGTAGATTTATATATACACAGTAGGTTTATATATACACAGTAGGTTTATATATATATACAGTAGGTTTATATATACACAGTAGGTTTATATATATATATATATACACAGTAGGTTTATATATATATACAGTAGGTTTATATATATATACACAGTAAGTTTATATATACACAGTAGGTTTATATATACACAGTAGGTTTATATATATACACAGTAGGTTTATATATATATACAGTAGGTTTATATATATATATATACACAGTAAGTTTATATATACACAGTAGGTTTATATATATATATATACACAGTAGGTTTATATATATATACAGTAGGTTTATTTATATATATATATATATACACACAGTAGGTTTATATATATATACACAGTAGGTTTATATATATATATATATACACAGTAGGTTTATATATATATACAGTAGGTTTATATATATATATATACAGTAGGTTTATATATATACACAGTAAGTTTATATATACAGTAGGTTTATATATATATATATATATACACAGTAGGTTTATATATACACAGTAGGTTTATATATATACACAGTAGGTTTATATATATATACAGTAGGTTTATATATATATATACAGTAGGTTTATATATATATACAGTAGGTTTATATACACAGTAGGTTTATATATACACAGTAGGTTTATATATATATACAGTAGGTTTATATATATATACAGTAGGTTTATATACACAGTAGGTTTATATATACACAGTAGGTTTATATATATATATACAGTAGGTTTATATATATATATACAGTAGGTTTATATATATATACAGTAGGTTTATATACACAGTAGGTTTATATATACACAGTAGGTTTATATATATATACAGTAGGTTTATATATACACAGTAGGTTTATATATATATACAGTAGGTTTATATATATATACAGTAGGTTTATATATATATACAGTAGGTTTATATATATACACAGTAGGTTTATATACACAGTAGGTTTATATATACACAGTAGGTTTATATATATATATACAGTAGGTTTATATATATATACAGTAGGTTTATATATATATACAGTAGGTTTATATACACAGTAGGTTTTATATATACACAGTAGGTTTATATATATATACAGTAGGTTTATATATATATACAGTAGGTTTATATATATATATACAGTAGGTTTATATATACACAGTAGGTTTATATATATATACATTAGGTTTATATATATATACAGTAGGTTTATATACACAGTAGGTTTATATATACACAGTAGGTTTATATATATATATACAGTAGGTTTATATATATATACAGTAGGTTTATATATATATACAGTAGGTTTATATATATACACAGTAGGTTTATATACACAGTAGGTTTATATATACACAGTAGGTTTATATATATATACAGTAGGTTTATATATATATACAGTAGGTTTATATATATATACAGTAGGTTTATATACACAGTAGGTTTATATATACACAGTAGGTTTATATATATATACAGTAGGTTTATATATATATACACAGTAGGTTTATATACACAGTAGGTTTATATATACACAGTAGGTTTATATATATATACAGTAGGTTTATATATATACACAGTAGGTTTATATATATACACAGTAGGTTTATATATATACACAGTAGGTTTATATATATACACAGTAAGTTTATATATATATACAGTAGGTTTATATATATACACAGTAAGTTTATATATATATACAGTAGGTTTATATATATACACAGTAGGTTTATATACATATATATATATACACAGTAGGTTTATATACACAGTAGGTTTATATATATACACAGTAGGTTTATATATACACAGTAAGTTTATATATACACAGTAAGTTTATATATATATATATATATATACACAGTAGGTTTATATATATACACAGTAGGTTTATATATATATACATTAGGTTTATATATATATACAGTAGGTTTATATACACAGTAGGTTTATATATACACAGTAGGTTTATATATATATACAGTGCGAGTTCATTAGAACGTGCGTCGAAGATGTCGTTCCCATAGCAACGATAAAAACATTCCCTAACCAGAAACCGTGGATTGATGGCAGCATTCGCGTGAAACTGAAAGCGCGAACCACTGCTTTTAATCAGGGCAAGGTGTCTGGCAACATGACTGAATACAAACAGTGCAGCTATTCCCTCCGTAAGGCTATTAAACAAGCTAAGCGTCAGTACAGAGACAAAGTGGAATCTCAATTCAATGGCTCAGACACAAGAGGCATGTGGCAGGGTCTACAGTCAATCACGGACTACAAGATGAAATCCAGCCCAGTCACGGACCAGGATGTCTTGCTCCCAGGCAGATTAAATAACTTTTTTGCCCGCTTTGAGGACAATACAGTGCCACTGACACGGCCTGCAACGGAAACATGCGGTCTCTCCTTCACTGCAGCTGAGGTGAGTAAGACATTTAAACGTGTTAACCCTCGCAAGGCTGCAGGCCCAGACGGCATCCCCAGCCGCGCCCTCAGAGCATGCGCAGACCAGCTGGCCGGTGTGTTTACGGACATATTCAATCAATCCCTATACCAGTCTGCTGTTCCCACATGCTTCAAGAGGGCCACCATTGTTCCTGTTCCCAAGAAAGCTAAGGTAACTGAGCTAAACGACTACCGCCCCCGTAGCACTCACTTCCGTCATCATGAAGTGCTTTGAGAGACTAGTCAAGGACCATATCACCTCCACCCTACCTGACACCCTAGACCCACTCCAATTTGCTTACCGCCCAAATAGGTCCACAGACGATGCAATCTCAACCACACTGCACACTGCCCTAACCCACCTGGACAAGAGGAATACCTATGTGAGAATGCTGTTCATCGACTACAGCTCGGCATTCAACACCATAGTACCCTCCAAGCTCGTCATCAAGCTCGAGACCCTGGGTCTCGACCCCGCCCTGTGCAACTGGGTACTGGACTTCCTGACGGGCCGCCCCCAGGTGGTGAGGGTAGGCAACAACATCTCCTCCCCGCTGATCCTCAACACGGGGCCCCACAAGGGTGCGTTCTGAGCCCTCTCCTGTACTCCCTGTTCACCCACGACTGCGTGGCCACGCACGCTCCAACTCAATCATCAAGTTTGCGGACGACACAACAGTGGTAGGCTTGATTACCAACAACGACGAGACGGCCTACAGGGAGGAGGTGAGGGCCCTCGGAGTGTGGTGTCAGGAAAATAACCTCACACTCAACGTCAACAAAACTAAGGAGATGATTGTGGACTTCAGGAAACAGCAGAGGGAACACCCCCTATCCACATCGATGGAACAGTAGTGGAGAGGGTAGCTAGTTTTAAGTTCCTCGGCATACACATCACAGACAAACTGAATTGGTCCACTCACACTGACAGCGTCGTGAAGAAGGCGCAGCAGCGCCTATTCAACCTCAGGAGGCTGAAGAAATTCGGCTTGTCACCAAAAGCACTCACAAACTTCTACAGATGCACAATCGAGAGCATCCTGGCGGGCTGTATCACCGCCTGGTACGGCAACTGCTCCGCCCTCAACCGTAAGGTTCTCCAGAGGGTAGTGAGGACTGCACAACGCATCACCGGGGGCAAACTACCTGCCCTCCAGGACACCTACACCACCCGTTGTTACAGGAAGGCCATAAAGATCATCAAGGACATCAACCACCCGAACCACTGCCTGTTCACCCCGCTATCATCCAGAAGGCGAGGTCAGTACAGGTGCATCAAAGCTGGGACCGAGAGACTGAAAAACAGCTTCTATCTCAAGGCCATCAGACTGTTAAACAGCCACCACTAACACTGAGTGGCTGCTGCCAACACACTGTCATTGACACTGACCCAACTCCAGCCATTTTAATAATGGGAATTGATGGGAAATGATGTAAATATATCACTAGCCACTTTAAACAATGCTACCTTATATAATGTTACTTACCCTACATTATTCATCTCATATGCATATGTATATACTGTACTCTACATCATCGACTGCATCCTTATGTAACACATGTATCACTAGCCACTTTAACTATGCCACTTTGTTTACTTTGTCTACACACTCATCTCATATGTATATACTGTACTCGATACCATCTACTGTATGCTGCTCTGTACCATCACTCATTCATATATCCTTATGTACATGTTCCTTATCCCCTTACACTGTGTATAAGACAGTAGTTTTGGAATTGTTAGTTAGATTACTTGTTGGTTATCACTGCATTGTCGGAACTAGAAGCACAAGCATTTCGCTACACTCGCATTAACATCTGCTAACCATGTGTATGTGACAAATAAAATTTGATTTGATTTGATTTAGGTTTATATACATATATATATACACAGTAGGTTTATATATATACACAGTAGGTTTAGATACATATATATATACACAGTAGGTTTATATATACACAGTAGGTTTATATACATATATATATACATACACAGTAAGTTTATATATATATATATATATATATATACACATAGGTTTATATATATACAGTAGTATATATATATATATATATATATATATATATATATATATATATATATATATATACACACAGTAGGTTTATATATATATATATATATATATATACAAAATAGGTTTATATATATATATGTATATATATATATACAAAATAGGTTTATATATATATACACACAGCAGGTTTATATATACACAGTAGGTTTATATATACACAGTAGGTTTATATATATATATATATACACAAAATAGGTTTATATATATATACACACAGCAGGTTTATATATACACAGTAGGTTTATATATATATATATATATATATATACAGTAGGTTTATATATATATATACACACAAAATAGGTGTATATATATATATACACACAGCAGGTTTATATATACACAGTAAGTTTATATATACACAGTAGGTTTATATATATATATATACACACAGTAGGTTTATATATATATATATATATATATATATACACAGTAGGTTTATACATATATATATATATATACACAGTAGGTTTATATATATATACACAGTAGGTTTATATATATATATACACAGTAGGTTTATATATATATATATATACACACAGTAGGTTTATATATACACAGTAAGTTTATATATATATACAGTAGGTTTATATCTACACAGTAAGTTTATATATACACAGTACGTTTATATATATATATACACACAGTACGTTTATATATATAGTACGTTTATATATATATACACAGTACGTTTATATATATATATATATATATATATATATATATATATATATATATATATACAGTAGGTTTATATATACACAGTAAGTTTATATACACTGTATATACAGTAAGTTTATATATACACAGTAGGTTTATATATATATATATATATATATATATATATATATATATATATATATATACACAGTAGGTTTATATATACACAGTAAGTTTATATACACTGTATATACAGTAAGTTTATATATACACAGTAGGTTTATATATACACAGTAGGTTTATATATACTGTATATACAGTATATATATACAGTAGGTTTATATATACTGTATATACAGGAGGTTTATATATACACAGTAAGTTTATATATATATATATACAGTAGGTTTATATATATACAGTAGGTTTATATATACACAGTAGATTTATATATACACACACACACACAGTAGGTTTATATATACTGTATACACAGTAGGTTTATATATACACAGTAGGTTTATATATACACAGTAGGTTTATATATACTGTATACACAGTAGGTTTATATATACTGTATACACAGTAGGTTTATATATACTGTATACACAGTAGGTTTATATATACACAGTAGGTTTATATATATATATACACAGTAGGTTTATATATACACAGTAGGTTTATATATACACAGTAGGTTTATATATATATATACACAGTAGGTTTATATACACAGTAGGTTTATATATATATATACACAGTAGGTTTATATATATACACAGTAGGTTTATATACACAGTAGGTTTATATACACAGTAGGTTTATATACATATATATATACACAGTAGGTTTATATATACACAGTAGGTTTATATACATATATATATATACACAGTAGGTTTATATACACAGTAGGTTTATATATATACACAGTAGGTTTATATATACACAGTAAGTTTATATATATATATATATACACAGTAGGTTTATATATATACACAGTAGGTTTATATACATATATATATACACAGTAGGTTTATATATATACACAGTAGGTTTATATACATATATATATACACAGTAGGTTTATATATACACAGTAGGTTTATATACATATATATATACACAGTAGGTTTATATACACAGTAGGTTTATATATACACAGTAAGTTTATATATATATATATATATATATATATATACACACACAATAGGTTTATATATATAGATATATATACAAAATAGGTTTATATATATATATATACACACAGCAGGTTTATATATACACAGTAAGTTTATATATACACAGTAGGTTTATATATATATATATATACACAAAATAGGTTTATATATATATATACACACAGCAGGTTTATATATACACAGTAGGTTTATATATATATATATATATATACACAGTAGGTTTATATATATATATATATACACAAAATAGGTTTATATATATATATATACACACAGCAGGTTTATATATACACAGTAAGTTTATATATACACAGTAGGTTTATATATATATATATATATATATATATATATATATATATACACACAGTAGGTTTATATATATATATATACACACAGTAGGTTTTTATATATATATATACACAGTAGGTTTATACATATATATATATATATATACACAGTAGGTTTATATATATATACACAGTAGGTTTATATATATATATACACAGTAGGTTTATATATATATATATATACACACAGTAGGTTTATATATACACAGTAAGTTTATATATATATACAGTAGGTTTATATCTACACAGTAAGTTTATATATACACAGTACGTTTATATATATATATACACACAGTACGTTTATATATATAGTACGTTTATATATATATACACAGTACGTTTATATATATATATATATATATACAGTAGGTTTATATATACACAGTAAGTTTATATACACTGTATATATAGTAAGTTTATATATACACAGTAGGTTTATATATATATATATATATACACAGTAGGTTTATATATACACAGTAAGTTTATATACACTGTATATACAGTAGGTTTATATATACACAGTAGGTTTATATATACACAGTAGGTTTATATATACTGTATATACAGTATATATATACAGTAGGTTTATATATACTGTATATACAGTAGGTTTATATATACACAGTAAGTTTATATATATATATATACAGTAGGTTTATATATATACAGTAGGTTTATATATACACAGTAGGTTTATATATACACACACACACACAGTAGGTTTATATATACTGTATACACAGTAGGTTTATATATACACAGTAGGTTTATATATACTGTATACACAGTAGGTTTATATATACTGTATACACAGTAGGTTTATATATACACAGTAGGTTTATATATATATATACACAGTAGGTTTATATACACAGTAGGTTTATATATACACAGTAGGTTTATATATACACAGTAGGTTTATATATACACAGTAGGTTTATATACACAGTAGGTTTATATATATATATACACAGTAGGTTTATATACACAGTAGGTTTATATATACACAGTAGGTTTATATATATATACAGTAGGTTTATATATATATACAGTAGGTTTATATACACAGTAGGTTTATATATACACAGTAGGTTTATATATATATATACAGTAGGTTTATATATATATATACAGTAGGTTTATATATATATACAGTAGGTTTATATACACAGTAGGTTTATATATACACAGTAGGTTTATATATATATACAGTAGGTTTATATATATATACAGTAGGTTTATATATACACAGTAGGTTTATATATATATACAGTAGGTTTATATATATATACAGTAGGTTTATATATATATACAGTAGGTTTATATATATACACAGTAGGTTTATATACACAGTAGGTTTATATATACACAGTAGGTTTATATATATATATACAGTAGGTTTATATATATATACAGTAGGTTTATATATATATACAGTAGGTTTATATACACAGTAGGTTTATATATACACAGTAGGTTTATATATATATACAGTAGGTTTATATATATATACAGTAGGTTTATATATATATATACAGTAGGTTTATATATACACAGTAGGTTTATATATATATACATTAGGTTTATATATATATACAGTAGGTTTATATACACAGTAGGTTTATATATACACAGTAGGTTTATATATATATATACAGTAGGTTTATATATATATACAGTAGGTTTATATATATATACAGTAGGTTTATATATATACACAGTAGGTTTATATACACAGTAGGTTTATATATACACAGTAGGTTTATATATATATACAGTAGGTTTATATATATATACAGTAGGTTTATATATATATACAGTAGGTTTATATACACAGTAGGTTTATATATACACAGTAGGTTTATATATATATACAGTAGGTTTATATATATATACACAGTAGGTTTATATACACAGTAGGTTTATATATACACAGTAGGTTTATATATATATACAGTAGGTTTATATATATACACAGTAGGTTTATATATATACACAGTAGGTTTATATATATACACAGTAGGTTTATATATATACACAGTAAGTTTATATATATATACAGTAGGTTTATATATATACACAGTAAGTTTATATATATATACAGTAGGTTTATATATATACACAGTAGGTTTATATACATATATATATATACACAGTAGGTTTATATACACAGTAGGTTTATATATATACACAGTAGGTTTATATATACACAGTAAGTTTATATATACACAGTAAGTTTATATATATATATATATACACAGTAGGTTTATATATATACACAGTAGGTTTATATATATATACATTAGGTTTATATATATATACAGTAGGTTTATATACACAGTAGGTTTATATATACACAGTAGGTTTATATATATATACAGTGCGAGTTCATTAGAACGTGCGTCGAAGATGTCGTTCCCATAGCAACGATAAAAACATTCCCTAACCAGAAACCGTGGATTGATGGCAGCATTCGCGTGAAACTGAAAGCGCGAACCACTGCTTTTAATCAGGGCAAGGTGTCTGGCAACATGACTGAATACAAACAGTGCAGCTATTCCTCCGTAAGGCTATTAAACAAGCTAAGCGTCAGTACAGAGACAAAGTGGAATCTCAATTCAATGGCTCAGACACAAGAGGCATGTGGCAGGGTCTACAGTCAATCACGGACTACAAGATGAAATCCAGCCCAGTCACGGACCAGGATGTCTTGCTCCCAGGCAGATTAAATAACTTTTTGCCCGCTTTGAGGACAATACAGTGCCACTGACACGGCCTGCAACGGAAACATGCGGTCTCTCCTTCACTGCAGCTGAGGTGAGTAAGACATTTAAACGTGTTAACCCTCGCAAGGCTGCAGGCCCAGACGGCATCCCCAGCCGCGCCCTCAGAGCATGCGCAGACCAGCTGGCCGGTGTGTTTACGGACATATTCAATCAATCCCTATACCAGTCTGCTGTTCCCACATGCTTCAAGAGGGCCACCATTGTTCCTGTTCCCAAGAAAGCTAAGGTAACTGAGCTAAACGACTACCGCCCCGTAGCACTCACTTCCGTCATCATGAAGTGCTTTGAGAGACTAGTCAAGGACCATATCACCTCCACCCTACCTGACACCCTAGACCCACTCCAATTTGCTTACCGCCCAAATAGGTCCACAGACGATGCAATCTCAACCACACTGCACACTGCCCTAACCCAGCTGGACAAGAGGAATACCTATGTGAGAATGCTGTTCATCGACTACAGCTCGGCATTCAACACCATAGTACCCTCCAAGCTCGTCATCAAGCTCGAGACCCTGGGTCTCGACCCCGCTCTGTGCAACTGGGTACTGGACTTCCTGACGGGCCGCCCCCAGGTGGTGAGGGTAGGCAACAACATCTCCTCCCCGCTGATCCTCAACACGGGGGCCCCACAAGGGTGCGTTCTGAGCCCTCTCCTGTACTCCCTGTTCACCCACGACTGCGTGGCCACGCACGCCTCCAACTCAATCATCAAGTTTGCGGACGACACAACAGTGGTAGGCTTGATTACCAACAACGACGAGACGGCCTACAGGGAGGAGGTGAGGGCCCTCGGAGTGTGGTGTCAGGAAAATAACCTCACACTCAACGTCAACAAAACTAAGGAGATGATTGTGGACTTCAGGAAACAGCAGAGGGAACACCCCCTATCCACATCGATGGAACAGTAGTGGAGAGGGTAGCTAGTTTTAAGTTCCTCGGCATACACATCACAGACAAACTGAATTGGTCCACTCACACTGACAGCGTCGTGAAGAAGGCGCAGCAGCGCCTATTCAACCTCAGGAGGCTGAAGAAATTCGGCTTGTCACCAAAAGCACTCACAAACTTCTACAGATGCACAATCGAGAGCATCCTGGCGGGCTGTATCACCGCCTGGTACGGCAACTGCTCCGCCCTCAACCGTAAGGTTCTCCAGAGGGTAGTGAGGACTGCACAACGCATCACCGGGGGCAAACTACCTGCCCTCCAGGACACCTACACCACCCGTTGTTACAGGAAGGCCATAAAGATCATCAAGGACATCAACCACCCGAACCACTGCCTGTTCACCCCGCTATCATCCAGAAGGCGAGGTCAGTACAGGTGCATCAAAGCTGGGACCGAGAGACTGAAAAACAGCTTCTATCTCAAGGCCATCAGACTGTTAAACAGCCACCACTAACACTGAGTGGCTGCTGCCAACACACTGTCATTGACACTGACCCAACTCCAGCCATTTTAATAATGGGAATTGATGGGAAATGATGTAAATATATCACAAGCCACTTTAAACAATGCTACCTTATATAATGTTACTTACCCTACATTATTCATCTCATATGCATATGTATATACTGTACTCTACATCATCGACTGCATCCTTATGTAACACATGTATCACTAGCCACTTTAACTATGCCACTTTGTTTACTTTGTCTACACACTCATCTCATATGTATATACTGTACTCGATACCATCTACTGTATGCTGCTCTGTACCATCACTCATTCATATATCCTTATGTACATGTTCCTTATCCCCTTACACTGTGTATAAGACAGTAGTTTTGGAATTGTTAGTTAGATTACTTGTTGGTTATCACTGCATTGTCGGAACTAGAAGCACAAGCATTTCGCTACACTCGCATTAACATCTGCTAACCATGTGTATGTGACAAATAAAATTTGATTTGATTTGATTTAGGTTTATATACATATATATATACACAGTAGGTTTATATATATACACAGTAGGTTTAGATACATATATATATACACAGTAGGTTTATATATACACAGTAGGTTTATATACATATATATATACATACACAGTAGCTTTATATACACAGTAGGTTTATATATATACACAGTAGGTTTATATATATACACAGTAGGTTTATATATACACAGTAAGTTTATATATATATATATATATATATATATATATATATATATATATATATATATATACACACAGTAGGTTTATATATATATATATATATATATATACAAAATAGGTTTATATATATATATATATATATATATATATACAAAATAGGTTTATATATATATACACACAGCAGGTTTATATATACACAGTAGGTTTATATATACACAGTAGGTTTATATATATATATATATACACAAAATAGGTTTATATATATATACACACAGCAGGTTTATATATACACAGTAGGTTTATATATATATATATATATACAGTAGGTTTATATATATATATACACACAAAATAGGTGTATATATATATATACACACAGCAGGTTTATATATACACAGTAAGTTTATATATACACAGTAGGTTTATATATATATATATAAACACAGTAGGTTTATATATATATATATATATATATATATATATATACACAGTAGGTTTATACATATATATATATACACAGTAGGTTTATATATATATACACAGTAGGTTTATATATATATATACACAGTAGGTTTATATATATATATATATACACACAGTAGGTTTATATATACACAGTAAGTTTATATATATATACAGTAGGTTTATATCTACACAGTAAGTTTATATATACACAGTACGTTTATATATATATATACACACAGTACGTTTATATATATAGTACGTTTATATATATATACACAGTACGTTTATATATATATATATATATATATATATATATATATATATACACAGTAAGTTTATATACACTGTATATACAGTAAGTTTATATATACACAGTAGGTTTATATATATATATATATATATATATATATATACACAGTAGGTTTATATATACACAGTAAGTTTATATACACTGTATATACAGTAAGTTTATATATACACAGTAGGTTTATATATACACAGTAGGTTTATATATACTGTATATACAGTATATATATACAGTAGGTTTATATATACTGTATATACAGGAGGTTTATATATACACAGTAAGTTTATATATATATATATACAGTAGGTTTATATATATACAGTAGGTTTATATATACACAGTAGATTTATATATACACACACACACACAGTAGGTTTATATATACTGTATACACAGTAGGTTTATATATACACAGTAGGTTTATATATACACAGTAGGTTTATATATACTGTATACACAGTAGGTTTATATATACTGTATACACAGTAGGTTTATATATACTGTATACACAGTAGGTTTATATATACACAGTAGGTTTATATATATATATACACAGTAGGTTTATATATACACAGTAGGTTTATATATACACAGTAGGTTTATATATATATATACACAGTAGGTTTATATACACAGTAGGTTTATATATATATATACACAGTAGGTTTATATATATACACAGTAGGTTTATATACACAGTAGGTTTATATACACAGTAGGTTTATATACATATATATATACACAGTAGGTTTATATATACACAGTAGGTTTATATACATATATATATATACACAGTAGGTTTATATACACAGTAGGTTTATATATATACACAGTAGGTTTATATATACACAGTAAGTTTATATATATATATATATACACAGTAGGTTTATATATATACACAGTAGGTTTATATACATATATATATACACAGTAGGTTTATATATATACACAGTAGGTTTATATACATATATATATACACAGTAGGTTTATATATACACAGTAGGTTTATATACATATATATATACACAGTAGGTTTATATACACAGTAGGTTTATATATACACAGTAAGTTTATATATATATATATATATATATATACACACACAATAGGTTTATATATATAGATATATATACAAAATAGGTTTATATATATATATATACACACAGCAGGTTTATATATACACAGTAAGTTTATATATACACAGTAGGTTTATATATATATATATATACACAAAATAGGTTTATATATATATATACACACAGCAGGTTTATATATACACAGTAGGTTTATATATATATATATATATACACAGTAGGTTTATATATATATATATATATACACAAAATAGGTTTATATATATATATATACACACAGCAGGTTTATATATACACAGTAAGTTTATATATACACAGTAGGTTTATATATATATATATATATATACACACAGTAGGTTTATATATATATATATACACACAGTAGGTTTTTATATATATATATACACAGTAGGTTTATACATATATATATATATATATACACAGTAGGTTTATATATATATACACAGTAGGTTTATATATATATATACACAGTAGGTTTATATATATATATATATATACACACAGTAGGTTTATATATACACAGTAAGTTTATATATATATACAGTAGGTTTATATCTACACAGTAAGTTTATATATACACAGTACGTTTATATATATATATACACACAGTACGTTTATATATATAGTACGTTTATATATATATACACAGTACGTTTATATATATATATATATATATATATATACAGTAGGTTTATATATACACAGTAAGTTTATATACACTGTATATATAGTAAGTTTATATATACACAGTAGGTTTATATATATATATATATACACAGTAGGTTTATATATACACAGTAAGTTTATATACACTGTATATACAGTAGGTTTATATATACACAGTAGGTTTATATATACACAGTAGGTTTATATATACTGTATATACAGTATATATATACAGTAGGTTTATATATACTGTATATACAGTAGGTTTATATATACACAGTAAGTTTATATATATATATATACAGTAGGTTTATATATATACAGTAGGTTTATATATACACAGTAGGTTTATATATACACACACACACACAGTAGGTTTATATATACTGTATACACAGTAGGTTTATATATACACAGTAGGTTTATATATACTGTATACACAGTAGGTTTATATATACTGTATACACAGTAGGTTTATATATACACAGTAGGTTTATATATATATATACACAGTAGGTTTATATACACAGTAGGTTTATATATACACAGTAGGTTTATATATACACAGTAGGTTTATATACACAGTAGGTTTATATATATATATACACAGTAGGTTTATATACACAGTAGGTTTATATATACACAGTAGGTTTATATATACACACAGTAGGTTTATATATACACACACAGTAGGTTTATATATACACAGTAGGTTTATATATACACAGTAGGTTTATATATATATATATACAGTAGGTTTATATATACACAGTAGGTTTATATATACACAGTAGGTTTATATATATACACAGTAGGTTTTCATCTCCATCCTCTCTGATATGACGCTGCATGGGAAGATTTGTGCCGCTCTGAGGTGGAGATTTATAAGGAATTCATTAATACATTACACATACATATTTAGCTTAGTTTATGGCCATTACATTAAATCGAAAACAACTATATTATCACCCTCAACCTTTACCTGATCCCTGGAGACACCGCCAAGTCATGAAGCTAGACTGGACACACCAAGTCATGTAGCTAGACTGGAGACACCAAGTCATGTAGCTAGACAGGAGATACTGCCAAGTCCTGTAGCTAGACAGGAGATACCGCCAAGTCCTGTAGCTAGACAGGAGATACCGCCAAGTCATGTAGCTAGACAGGAGATACCGCCAAGTCCTGTAGCTAGACAGGAGATACCGCCAAGTCCTGTAGCTAGACAGGAGATACCGCCAAGTCATGTAGCTAGACTGGAGACACCAAGTCATGTAGCTAGACTGGAGACGCCAAGTCATGTAGCTAGACTGGAGACACTGCCAAGTCATGTAGCTAGACTGGAGACACTGCCAAGTCATGTAGCTAGACAAGAGATACCGCCAAGTCATGAAGCTAGACTGGAGACACCGCCAAGTCATGTAGCTAGACTGGAGACACTGCCAAGTCATGTAGCTAGACAGGAGACATTGCCAAGTCATGTAGCTAGACTGGAGACACCAAGTAATGTAAGTCGCTCTGGATAAGAGCGTCTGCTAAATGACTTAAATGTAAATGTTAATGTAAATGTAGCTAGACTGGAGACACCGCCAAGTAATGTAGCTAGACTGGAGACAACGCCAAGTAATGTAGCTAGACAGGAGATACCGCCAAGTAATGTAGCTAGACTGGAGACACAGCCAAGTAATGTAGCTAGACTGGAGATACCGCCAAGTCATGTAGCTAGACTGGAGATACCGCCAAGTCATGTAGCTAGACTGGAGACACTGCCAAGTCAGGTAGCTAGACTGGAGACACCAAGTCATGTAGCTAGACTGGAGACACCAAGTCATGAAGCTAAACAGGAGACACCGCCAAGTCATGTAGCTAGACTGGAGATACCGCCACGTCATGTAGCTAGACTGGAGACACCGCCACGTCATGTAGCTAGACTGGAGACACCACCACGTCATGGAGCTAGACAGGAGACACCAAGTCATGTAGCTAGACTGGAGACACCAAGTCATGTAGCTAGACTGGAGACACCAAGTCATGTAGCTAGACTGGAGACACTGCCAAGTCATGTAGCTAGACTGGAGATACCGCCAAGTCATGTAGCTAGACTGGAGATACCACCAAGTCATGTAGCTAGACTGGAGATACCGCCAAGTCATGTAGCTAGACTGGAGACACCAAGTCAGGTAGCTAGACAGGAGACACCAAGTCAGGTAGCTAGACAGGAGACACCACCAAGTCATGTAGCTAGACTGGAGACACCAAGTCATGTAGCTAGACTGGAGAGGCCGCCAAGTCATGTAGCTAGACTGAAGACACCACCAAGTCATGTAGCTAGACTGGAGACACCAAGTCATGTAGCTAGACTGGAGACACTGCCAAGTCATGTAGCTAGACTGGAGACACTGCCAAGTCATGTAGCTAGACAAGAGATACCGCCAAGTCATGAAGCTAGACTGGAGACACCGCCAAGTCATGTAGCTAGACTGGAGACACTGCCAAGTCATGTAGCTAGACAGGAGACATTGCCAAGTCATGTAGCTAGACTGGAGACACCAAGTAATGTAAGTCGCTCTGGATAAGAGCGTCTGCTAAATGACTTAAATGTAAATGTTAATGTAAATGTAGCTAGACTGGAGACACCGCCAAGTAATGTAGCTAGACTGGAGACACCGCCAAGTAATGTAGCTAGACAGGAGATACCGCCAAGTAATGTAGCTAGACTGGAGACACAGCCAAGTAATGTAGCTAGACTAGAGATATCGCCAAGTCATGTAGCTAGACTGGAGATACCGCCAAGTCATGTAGCTAGACTGGAGACACTGCCAAGTCAGGTAGCTAGACTGGAGACACCAAGTCATGTAGCTAGACTGGAGACACCAAGTCATGAAGCTAAACAGGAGACACCGCCAAGTCATGTAGCTAGACTGGAGATACCGCCACGTCATGTAGCTAGACTGGAGACACCGCCAAGTCATGTAGCTAGACTGGAGACACCACCACGTCATGGAGCTAGACAGGAGACACCAAGTCATGTAGCTAGACTGGAGACACCAAGTCATGTAGCTAGACTGGAGACACCAAGTCATGTAGCTAGACTGGAGACACCAAGTCATGTAGCTAGACTGGAGACACTGCCAAGTCATGTAGCTAGACTGGAGATACCGCCAAGTCATGTAGCTAGACTGGAGATACCACCAAGTCATGTAGCTAGACTGGAGATACCGCCAAGTCATGTAGCTAGACTGGAGACACCAAGTCAGGTAGCTAGACAGGAGACACCAAGTCAGGTAGCTAGACAGGAGACACCACTAAGTCATGTAGCTAGACTGGAGACACCAAGTCATGTAGCTAGACTGGAGAGGCCGCCAAGTCATGTAGCTAGACTGAAGACACCACCAAGTCATGTAGCTAGACTGGAGACACCAAGTCATGTAGCTAGACTGGAGACTCCAAGTCATGTAGCTAGACTGGAGACACCACCAAGTCATGTAGCTAGACTGGAGACACCACCAAGTCATGTAGCTAGACTGGAGACACCACACCAAGTCATGTAGCTAGACTGGAGACACCACCAAGTCATGTAGCTAGACTGGAGACACCACCAAGTCATGTAGCTAGACTGGAGACACCACCAAGTCAGGTAGCTAGACTGGAGACACCAAGTCAGGTAGCTAGACAGGAGACACCACCAAGTCATGTAGCTAGACTGGCGACACCAAGTCATGTAGCTAGACTGGAGAGGCCGCCAAGTCATGAAGCTAGACAGGAGACACCAAGTCATTTAGCTAGACAGGAGAGGCCGCCAAGTCATGTAGCTAGACTGGAGACACCAAGTCATGAAGCTAGACAGGAGAGGCCGCCACATCATGTAGCTAGACAGGAGACACCAAGTCATGTAGCTAGACTGGAGACACCAAGTCATGTAGCTAGACTGGAGACACCAAGTCATGTAGCTAGACTGGAGAGGCCGCCAAGTCATGAAGCTAGACAGGAGACACCAAGTCATTTAGCTAGACAGGAGAGGCCGCCAAGTCATGTAGCTAGACAGGAGACACCAAGTCATGTAGCTAGACTGGAGACACCAAGTCATGTAGCTAGACTGGAGACACCAAGTCATGTAGCTAGACAGGAGACACCAAGTCATGTAGCTAGACTGGAGACACCACCAAGTCATGTAGCTAGACTGGAGACACCACCAAGTCAGGTAGCTAGACTGGAGACACCAAGTCAGGTAGCTAGACAGGAGACACCACCAAGTCAGGTAGCTAGACTGGAGACACCAAGTCAGGTAGCTAGACAGGAGACACCACCAAGTCATGTAGCTAGACTGAGACACCAAGTCATGTAGCTAGACTGGAGAGGCTGCCAAGTCATGAAGCTAGACAGGAGACACCAAGTCATTTAGCTAGACAGGAGGGGCCGCCAAGTCATGAAGCTAGACAGGAGACACCAAGTCATTTAGCTAGACAGGAGACACCAAGTCATGTAGCTAGACAGGAGACACCAAGTCATTTAGCTAGACAGGAGACACCAAGTCATTTAGCTAGACAGGAGGGGCCGCCAAGTCATGAAGCTAGACAGGAGACACCAAGTCATTTAGCTAGACAGGAGACACCAAGTCATGTAGCTAGACAGGAGACACCAAGTCATGTAGCTAGACAGGAGACACCAAGTCATGTAGCTAGACAGGAGACACCAAGTCATTTAGCTAGACAGGAGACACCAAGTCATTTAGCTAGACAGGAGACACCAAGTCATTTAGCTAGACTGGAGACACCACCAAGTCAAGTAGCTAGACTGAATCTTACAGAATCATCTTAGTCAGTGATGAATGTTAATTTGCTCTGTCGAACAGATATAATTACTGGCAGACAGCTGATATTGGTCCACCATGTTGTGTGTGTACTAACTACGCTGTCTGGGGAGAGAACAATATCCCTTGTATTGTATGGACAAGACCGGGTCTCGTACGGAAATCTAATCAATCTTATCTATCTTGACAAACTGCTCCTGAGAGAGTGAATTATTTAATGAGTTCTCTTCAGTCTGAAACCTGAGCGTAATTCAATTGCAATAAAATAACATTAGGGCTGACAAGGCTATTAGAAGTTGTTTTAATTTACTGCTCTTTGGAGGCTACGGCCTGTGGCTTTTACTGTAACAAACCTCACCTCTCAGACTCAGAAAAACAAGGAAATGTCTGCCATCTAGTGGCTGAAAAACAGACTTGCTAGTAGTTGGGCTTTGGTACTTTAGCTATAGCTAAACGAGATTTAGAAGGATAGCTTCGCGAGAATACCTTAGCTGAAATAAGACGAGACAAGATCATTAAAAACACTTATTCAATATTTATTAGTATGGTCAAAGAAGTTGATGAATAGTAAAAAACGTTGACAATCTCTTCCGGTTGTGTGAAACTAATTCCCCAGATATATCTTTAAAACAAAGTAAAGGCGCTGAAAGACCGGATGGATCTAGTCCACCGAAGTAAACATGGTTACCGTGACAACAGTAGAGCCAAAACCACCCAACAGACGACATCTAAAACAGAGGGATTATATTATATCTTATTATATCTTATGGCGTTACAAAATAAACAACAAACTATGCTGGGATAAAAGGCACTTGATTTGAGACTATTTAAAATCAGATGAGTAAATAATCATTGAATTGGATAAGAGCGTCTGCTAAATGACTTAAATGTAATGTAATGTATTCTTATTCTTATTCGTTTGTAAAAAAAAGAACAAGGTACTGAGGTGGAACATTCTGGAAGTAAGGGGAAAACAGTTGAATACACTGAACAATACCAAAACACCAGAGATAGTGTAACTAACATATCTATCTACAGGTCTGGAACCAGTTGAAAACACCAGAGCTACTTTACACTATCTATCAACAGGTCTGGAACCAGTTGAAAACCCCAGAGCTACTTTACACAGGTCTGGAAACAGTTGAATACACAACAATACCAACACACCAGAGATATGTTACACTATCTATCAACAGGTCTGGAACCAGTTGAAAACCCCAGAGCTACTTTACACTATCTATCAACAGGTCTGGAAACAGTTGTACCAACACACCAGAGATAGTGTAACTAACATATCTATCTACAGGTCTGGAAACAGTTGAAGACACTGAACAATACCAACACACCAGAGATAGGTTACACTATCTATCAACCGGTCTGGAAACAGTTGAAAACACCAGAGCTACTTTACACAGGTCTGGAAACAGTTGTACCAACACACCAGAGCTACGTTACACTATCTATCTCCAGGTCTGGAACCAGTAACCATTAATCCATCCATAGTGGAAAGCATCAGATACAGTGACGAAGTGAACATGATAATGGAGCATCCTCTAGTACTATATAGTCAGCAGTGGTTCACCATTGACCTCTACAGTAATGTCTGACACTAAGGGCTCTATTCAGTCTGGGTGGCTGAAGTGGTACAGGTTGTCTACGGTCTCCACTAAGCCTTTAAAATGTTCATATCATGCTGTAAAATGCTGAACTTCCAACCATTCAGATTGAATAGAGCCCTAAATCCCACAACAGTTCAACAACGACAGATCAAATCCAGTTGGTCACAAAGAGGAGTGTATGACGGTCAGGAGGTCAGGTCAGGAGGTCAGGAGATCAGGTCAGGAGGTCGGGTCAGGAGGTCAGGTCAGTCTACATGCTGAGGATACGGTCAGGAGATCAGGTCAGGAGACCAGGGCAGGAGGTCAGGTCAGGAGATCAGTCTACACGATGAGGAGACAGCCAGACCAGGTCAGGAGATCAGTCTACACGATGAGGAGACAGCCAGACCAGGGCATGAGATCAGTCTACACGATGAGGAGACAGCCAGACCAGGGCAGGAGATCAGGTCAGGAGGTCAATCTACACGATGAGGAAACAGCCAGACCAGGGCAGGAGATCAGGTCAGGAGGTCAGTCTACACGATGAGGAAACAGCCAGACCAGGTCAGGAGATCAGGTCAGGAGGTCAGGCTACACGATGAGGATACGATCAGACCAGGTCAGGAGGTCAGTCTACACGATGAGGAAACAGCCAGACCAGGTCAGGAGATCAGGTCTGGAGGTCAGTCTACACGATGAGGAAACAGCCAGACCAGGTCAGGAGATCAGGTCAGGAGGTCAGTCTACACGATGAGGATACGATCAGACCAGGTCAGGAGGTCAGTGATCATACTCCTTGTCTATAAACTTGGCCATGGTGGACAGCTGGATGTTGGTTGTGCCCTCATAAATGGTACCTGTGTAGATACAGAGACGGAGAACCAGCTTTAATGACCATTACACCCATACTGGAATGGAACAATACAGACGACATGTTATCACACGTTAATGTCCATAACTTCCACCAATAATTAAAATAGAGAGTTTTCCTTAATCAGTACTGGACCAAAGAGAAACAGTTCACTCAGTCTGTGGAACTGCGACCCTGGTTGAGTGGGTGTGTCTGAAATAGCGCCCCGTCCTCTTACCTAGGACGCCACACAGGGCCCAGTCTTCTTACCTAGGACGCCACAGGGCCTCGTCCTCTTACCTAGGACGCCACACAGGGCCCAGTCTTCTTACCTAGGACGCCACAGGGCCTCGTCCTCTTACCTAGGACGCCACACAGCGCCCACCCCCCTTCTCCTAGCACCCACCCCCCTTCTCCTAGCACCCACCCCCTTCTCCTAGCACCCACCCCCTTCTCCTAGCACCCAGGGCCCCCCCTTCTCCTAGCACCCACCCCCCTTCTCCTAGCACCCACCCCCTCTCTCCTAGCACCCACCCCCTCTCTCCTAGCACCCACCCCCTCTCTCCTAGCACACCAAGGTCAGACCAGACAGAGGAATTCCTCGAGGATCAGATTACCTTCTGTGTAGCCCAGCACCTCCCCCCTGCCCACTCCACCTTGCTGTGGCCCAATAACTAGCTAGCTAACTGTAGTTATGACGTTCCTAAACACCACCCCACAGAGTCATGTTACCCACCGGGTTGCATAGCAACAGTACAGGATAGCTTTGGAACTAGCCATAGAAACCTACCTATTTTACAATCTCTGTAGTACTTCTCAACAGGGTAGTCTTTGGTGAAGCCTACCCCTCCCATCCACTCGATGCATTTTGAAGTGGTCAACGTTGCCACCTAATTTACGCAGAAAAGAACAAGGAACAATTAACACAAATACTTTGATGCTGTTGAATGAAATAGTTTGGATTTGCACTGTTCATTCCCTCTATTAGAAGAGCAGGGCGGTACCCCTCTCCGAGCAGGGCGGGACCCCTCTCCGAGCAGGGCGGGACCCCTCTCCGAGCAGGGCGGCAACCCTCTCCGAGCAGGGCGGCAACCCTCTCCGAGCAGGGCGGCAACCCTCTCCGAGCAGGGCGGGACCCCTCTCCGAGCAGGGCGGGACCCCTCTCCGAGCAGGGCGGCAACCCTCTCCGAGCAGGGCGGCAACCCTCTCCGAGCAGGGCGGCAACCCTCTCCGAGCAGGGCGGCAACCCTCTCCGAGCAGGGCGGAAACCCTCTCCGAGCAGGGCGGCAACCCTCTCCGAGCAGGGCGGCAACCCTCTCCGAGCAGGGCGGGACCCCTCTCCGAGCAGGGCGGCAACCCTCTCCGAGCAGGGCGGGACCCCTCTCCGAGCAGGGCGGCAACCCTCTCCGAGCAGGGCGGCAACCCTCTCCGAGCAGGGCGGCAACCCTCTCCGAGCAGGGCGGCAACCCTCTCCGAGCAGGGCGGCAACCCTCTCCGAGCAGGGCGGCAACCCTCTCCGAGCAGGGCGGCAACCCTCTCCGAGCAGGGCGGCAACCCTCTCCGAGCAGGGCGGCAACCCTCTCCGAGCAGGGCGGCAACCCTCTCCGAGCAGGGCGGCAACCCTCTCCGAGCAGGGCGGCAACCCTCTCCGAGCAGGGCGGCAACCCTCTCCGAGCAGGGCGGGACCCCTCTCCGAGCAGGGCGGGACCCCTCTCCGAGCAGGGCGGGACCCCTCTCCGAGCAGGGCGGGACCCCTCTCCGAGCAGGGCGGGACCCCTCTCCGAGCAGGGCGGGACCCCTCTCCGAGCAGGGCGGGACCCTCTCCGAGTAGGGCGGTACCCCTCTCCGAGCAGGGCTGGACCCCTCTCCGAGCAGGGCTGGACCCCTCTCCGAGCAGGGCTGGACCCCTCTCCGAGCAGGGCTGGACCCCTCTCCGAGTACGGCTGGACCCCTCTCCGAGTACGGCTGGACCCCTCTCGGAGTAGGGCTGGACCCCTCTCGGAGTAGGGCTGGACCCCTCTCGGAGTAGGGCTGGACCCCTCTCGGAGTAGGGCTGGACCCCTCTCGGAGCAGGGCTGGACCCCTCTCCGAGCAGGGCGGTACCCTCTCCGAGCAGGGCTGGACCCCTCTCCGAGCAGGGCTGGACCCCTCTCGGAGCAGGGCGGTACCCCTCTCGGAGCAGGGCGGTACCCTCTTGGAGCAGGGCGGTACCCTCTCGGAGCAGGGCGGTACCCTCTCGGAGCAGGGCGGTACCCTCTCGGAGCAGGGCTGGACCCCTCTCGGAGCAGGGCGGTACCCCTCTCGGAGCAGGGCGGTACCCTCTCGGAGCAGGGCGGTACCCTCTCGGAGCAGGGCGGTACCCTCTCGGAGCAGGGCGGTACCCTCTCCGAGCAGGGCGGTACCGGTACCCTCTCCGAGCAGGGCGGTACCCTCTCCGAGCAGGGCGGTACCCTCTCCGAGCAGGGTTCTGATACAGGACCAGTCCAGTGATTATATGATCGTAGATCAGCACTCTGAGACGCTGTAAGAACGTGGGCCTTGGTCTTTACATTCAGCTCACCTCTGAGGTGAAGTACTTGGCCATGCAGGCCTCCTTGATGAAAGGTCGTCCTGCCTCCTTCAGCCGGGCAGCGTTGTAGGTAAGCAGCCTGGCAGCCTCTATCTGGGTGGCTACATGGGCGATCTGGTGCTGCATGGCCTGTAACACATTACAGAGCACCCTTTAGATGTGGTGCTGTAACACATTACAGAACACCCTTTAGATGTGGTGCTGTAACACATTACAGAACACCCTTTAGATGTGGTGCTGTAACACATTACAGAACACCCTTTAGATGTGGTGCTGTAACACATTACAGAACACCCTTTAGATGTGGTGCTGTAACACATTACAGAACACCCTTTAGGTGTGGTGCTGTAACACATTACAGAACACCCTTTAGATGTGGTGCTGTAACACATTACAGAACACCCTTTAGATGTGGTGCTGTAACACATTACAGAACACCCTTTAGATGTGGTGCTGTAACACATTACAGAACACCCTTTAGATGTGGTGCTGTAACACATTACAGAGCACCCTTTAGATATGGTGCTGTAACACATTACAGAACACCCTTTAGATGTGGTGCTGTAATACATTACAGAACACCCTTTAGATGTGGTGCTGTAATACATTACAGAACACCCTTTAGATGTGGTGCTGTAACACATTACAGAGCACCCTTTAGATGTGGTGCTGTAACACATTACAGAACACCCTTTAGATGTGGTGCTGTAACACATTACAGAACACCCTTTAGATGTGGTGCTGTAACACATTACAGAACACCCTTTAGATGTGGTGCTGTAACACATTACAGAACACCCTTTAGATGTGGTGCTGTAACACATTACAGAACACCCTTTAGATGTGGTGCTGTAACACATTATATAAGCATCATGATCACTAGCGTGCTGGAGTTTCCTTCCAATACAACACTGGTTCTGTGTGGCTCAGGTGGTAGAGCATGGAGCTTGCAATGCCAGGGCTGTGGGTTCGATTCCCGCTGGGGCCAACCAGGCTAAAATGTATGCAGCCATGACTGAGTCGTTTTGGATACATTTTTAAAAAGTGTCTGCTAAATGACCTCGATTATTGTTAAAGATGGAGAATAATGGAGGTTTTTAAAATAAATTACAAAGATGAGTTTGATAGAAGTCAGCAAGCCACACACTGGTCATAGCAGCAACACCTACAAGTGGAGAAACATTAATTCCATGATTAACCAGGAAATGTATTAAAAAAATGTTTTAAATGAATACGTTTTTTTAACCTGGAAGTCGAAGATGCGTTTGCCAAACTGAACCCTCTGTCTGGTGTAGGGAACGGCCTGGTCGAAGCAACCCTGAGCCAGCCCCAGCATCTGAGCGGCGATCCCAATCCTGCCCTCGTTCAGCATGCCGATGGCGTACCTGTATCCGTGGCCGATCTGACCCAAGACGTTCTTCTCAGGAACCTTCAACAAAACCAGAAATCACTTTTTATTCGCAAAGTACATTTTCAACATACCCAGAATTTGACTTGGTGAAGTGTTTGGTGCCAACAACAGACAAAATATTAGGCTCCGTCCTCCGACGAAAACAACTCTCGGGTCGACCAAGAGTCCCTCAGTTCTTTCGACCAATCCATTGGTTGACATTTTTTTAAAGTTCATTTTTTCATTCATATATAGACACACCCTGTGTGTTTTAATCAAATCAACTACATTCACTGAGCTTGTCTGATGCTTTAAGCGCACAGTTTGATTAAATAATTAAAGACACAAAACGATTCAAGAGGGTGTTTGACGGCACTTGCAGCGCTGGGTAACAAATCATTTTTTTTTTAAAGGCAGCGAGTGACTGAGGCACGTTGTCCCGCTCTCCTCCCTGCTGCAGCTAGCAGGCACCACAATACACCAATAGTGTTTATTGTGCTGTCCGTGCTGCAACATAATTAGTCCTCGCCCATAATTAGTCCTCGCCCTCTTTACGTGACATGTATGTGACCAATAGGACCTGACCTATATCCTATCATAAATCACTATAAAATTGGTTATAAACTCCGAACACATTGACAGCAAAATGGATACGGAGGATGTGAATAAGAAACTTTGAAAAAACAGGGGGAATGTTTACTGGTTGCTCAGGAGGAAACGGGAAAATCAGATATGCGGAAGACATTTTTTGATTTAGTTGTGGAAACTTCTAGAGGTACAAGAAAAACACCAAAGCAGCTGTTCGATTACAACACAAATTCTAACCATTTGGAACAGTGTAGAGTAACAGAGTTATTAAGGAACAGTAAACAGAGTAGTGTAGAGTAGAGTAACAGAGTTATTAAGGAACAGTAAACAGAGTAGTGTAGAGTAGAGTAACAGAGTTATTAAGGAACAGTAAACAGAGTAGTGTAGAGTAGAGTAACAGAGTTATTAAGGAACAGTAAACAGAGTAGTGTAGAGTAGAGTAACAGAGTTATTAAGGAACAGTAAACAGAGTAGTGTAGAGTAGAGTAACAGAGTTATTAAGGAACAGTAAACAGAGTAGTGTGTAAGTAGAGTAACAGAGTTATTAAGGAACAGTAAACAGAGTAGTGTAGAGTAGAGTAACAGAGTTATTAAGGAACAGTAAACAGAGTAGTGTAGAGTAGAGTAACAGAGTTATTAAGGAACAGTAAACAGAGTAGTGTAGAGTAGAGTAACAGAGTTATTAAGGAACAGTAAACAGAGTAGTGTAGAGTAGAGTAACAGAGTTATTAAGGAACAGTAAACAGAGTAGTGTAGAGTAGAGTAACAGAGTTATTAAGGAACAGTAAACAGAGTAGTGTAGAGTAGAGTAACAGAGTTATTAAGGAACAGTAAACAGAGTAGTGTAGAGTAACAGAGTTATTAAGGAACAGTAAACAGAGTAGTGTAGAGTAACAGAGTTATTAAGGAACAGTAAACAGAGTAGTGTAGAGTAGAGTAACAGAGTTATTAAGGAACAGTAAACAGAGTAGTGTAGAGTAGAGTAACAGAGTTATTAAGGAACAGTAAACAGAGTAGTGTAGAGTAGAGTAACAGAGTTATTAAGGAACAGTAAACAGAGTAGTGTAGAGTAGAGTAACAGAGTTATTAAGGAACAGTAAACAGAGTAGAGTAGAGTAACAGTAAACAGTGTAAACAATTGTAAGTGTACCAGAGAGTCTTGTTCATAACCGATTGTAAAATAATTTATTGTTTAGGCTAATTATTCAAGGCTACCTTTCTTTCCTTTTAAAACTAAAATGTTTTGATTTACATTTCTAAAGCATGAATGACTCGTAATGCTGTGTGACGACATGAGCGAATGGATGATTGCTACCAGTAAGTCTATGTTTAAGAAATAAAGGCCCGAGGGGGTGTGGCCAATATAAAACGGCTACGGGCTGTTCTTAGGCACGACGCAACGCGGAGGTAACAAATATGCTGGTTAACTTTGCTATTATGTACATAGCAACGGTAACCGACATGCTGGTTACCATAGCAACGCGGTGTAAGGAAAGAGGGGCAAATTCAACGGTTCAGAACCGCGGACAGAGACCTGCTATCCAACGTGGGAGAAAAGAGCATTCGTTATAAAATAATATTTATTTACTGATTAGTGTCGCACCGTTGTTCTAACATAATATAACCCATAATATAACCCATAATATAACCTCAGTAGCACGTCTAACAGTGATGGACTACGACATCCACACGGCCCCCTGCAACGGATTGGTCCACTCGGACAGACGCAAATCACATGGTCGACCAACAGCCAATCAATGGACCAGTCGACTAAACGGGTTCAGCCCGACAAAATATATAGACAGAATGTAAAATACTGATACTTCTAGAGAGTACAGACACATTTCATATACGCAGCTAGAAGGTAGAGTCGTTATTATACACACACACATTACATTACCATTCAATCAACATGCTTCTGATCCACACATTATCATTCAATCAACATGCTTCTGATCCACACATTATCATTCAATCAACATGCTTCTGATCCACACATTACATTATCATTCAATCAACATGCTTCTGATCCACACATTACATTATCATTCAATCAACATGCTTCTGATCCACACATTATCATTCAATCAACATGCTTCTGATCCACACATTATCATTCAATCAACATGCTTCTGATCTGATGGACAGGTTGATGCATATCAGATTCACCTTTTCATTGTTGGTTGTTGTTACGGTCTATATTTGTTCATGTTTAGAATGTGTGCCTTGATGTTGTCCAGGTTGAAGAGCCTACCTACCTTGATGTTGTCCAGGTTGAAGAGGACAGGTTGAAGAGCCTACCTACCTTGATGTTGTCCAGGTTGAAGAGGACAGGTTGAAGAGTCTACCTACCTTGATGTTGTCCAGGTTGAAGAGGACAGGTTGAAGAGCCTACCTACCTTGATGTTGTCCAGGTTGAAGAGGACAGGTTGAAGAGCCTACCTACCTTGATGTTGTCCAGGTTGAAGAGGACAGGTTGAAGAGCCTACCTACCTTGATGTTGTCCAGGTTGAAGAGGACAGGTTGAAGAGTCTACCTACCTTGATGTTGTCCAGGTTGAAGAGCCTACCTACTTTGATGTTATCCAGGTTGAAGAGCCTACCTACCTTGATGTTATCCAGGTTGAAGAGGACAGGTTGAAGAGCCTACCTACCTTGATGTTGTCCAGGTTGAAGAGGACAGGTTGAAGAGTCTACCTACCTTGATGTTATCCAGGTTGAGAGGACAGGTTGAAGAGCCTACCTACCTTGATGTTATCCAGGTTGAGAGGACAGGTTGAAGAGCCTACCTACCAAGATATTATCCAGGTTGAGAGGACAGGTTGAAGAGCCTACCTACCTTGATGTTATCCAGGTTGAAGAGGACAGGTTGAAGAGTCTACCTACCTTGATGTTATCCAGGTTGAGAGGACAGGTTGAAGAGCCTACCTACCAAGATATTATCCAGGTTGAGAGGACAGGTTGAAGAGCCTACCTACCTTGATATTATCCAGGTTGAGAGGACAGGTTGAAGAAGCTCTCAGACCCAGTTTGTTCTCCTTCTTGCCGATCTGAAGCCCCTCTGTGTCTCTGTCCACGATGAAGCAGGTGATACCTCTGTGACCCTGTCGACAAAAGAGGACGTTTACTGTCATTTACTGCTGGATACAAAATAAAACTTTATTGGTCACATACACAGGTTACAACAGTGTGTAAACCAGGAAGGAGCTGTTTCCTAGGAGCTACCACTCAACAGGACATATCAAACACTAAGGAGAAACTCCTCTACAGTCTGAAGACAAACACTAAGGAGAAACTCCTCTAGTCTGAAGACAAACACTAAGGAGAAACTCCTCTACAGTCTGAAGACAAACACTAAGGAGAAACTCCTCTACAGTCTGAAGACAAGACAAACACTAAGGAGAAACTCCTCTACAGTCTGAAGACGAGACAAACACTAAGGAGAAACTCCTCTACAGTCTGAAGACAAACACTAAGGAGAAACTCCTCTACAGTCTGAAGACAAGACAAACACTAAGGAGAAACTCCTCTACAGTCTGAAGACAAACACTAAGGAGAAACTCCTCTACAGTCTGAAGACAAACACTAAGGAGAAACTCTACAGTCTGAAGACAAACACTAAGGAGAAACTCCTCTACAGTCTGAAGACAAACACTAAGGAGAAACTCCTCTACAGTCTGAAGACAAACACTAAGGAGAAACTCCTCTACAGTCTGAAGACAAACACAAGAAACTCCTCTACAGTCTGAAACAAACACTAAGGAGAAACTCCTCTACAGTCTGAAGACAAACACTAAGGAGAAACTCCTCTACAGTCTGAAGACAAACACTAAGGAGAAACTCCTCTACAGTCTGAAGACAAACACTAAGGAGAAACTCCTCTACAGTCTGAAGACAAGACAAACACTAAGGAGAAACTCCTCTACAGTCTGAAGACAAACACTAAGGAGAAACTCCTCTACAGTTTGAAGACAAACACTAAGGAGAAACTCCTCTACAGTCTGAAGACAAACACTAAGGAGAAACTCCTCTACAGTCTGAAGACAAGACAAACACTAAGGAGAAACTCCTCTACAGTCTGAAGACAAACACTAAGGAGAAACTCCTCTACAGCCTGAAGACAAGACAAACACTAAGGAGAAACTCCTCGACAGTCTGAAGACAAACACTAAGGAGAAACTCCTCTACAGTTTGAAGACAAACACTAAGGAGAAACACCTCTACAGTCTGAAGACAAGACAAACACTAAGGAGAAACTCCTCTACAGTCTGAAGACAAACACTAAGGAGAAACTCCTCTACAGTTTGAAGACAAACACTAAGGAGAAACTCCTCTACAGTCTGAAGACAAACACTAAGGAGAAACTCCTCTACAGCCTGAAGACAAGACAAACACTAAGGAGAAACACCTCTACAGTCTGAAGACAAGACAAACACCAAGGAGAAACTCCTCTACAGCCTGAAGACAAGACAAACACTAAGGAGAAACTCCTCTACAGTCTGAAGACAAACACTAAGGAGAAACTCCTCTACAGTCTGAAGACAAACACTAAGGAGAAACACCTCTACAGTCTGAAGACAAGACAAACACTAAGGAGAAACTCCTCTACAGTCTGAAGACAAACACTAAGGAGAAACTCCTCTACAGTCTGAAGACAAGACAAACACTAAGGAGAAACTGGTGACTGCGTGGGTTGGTGACTGCGTGGGTTGGTGACTGCGTGGGTTGGTGACTGCGTGGGTTGGTGACTGCGTGGGTTGGTGACTGCGTGGGTTGGGTTGGTGACTGCGTGGGTTGGGTTGGTGACTGCGTGGGTTGGGGTGGTGACTGCGTGGGTTGGGGTGGTGACTGCGTGGGGTGGTGACTGCGTGGGGTGGTGACTGCGTGGGGTGGTGACTGCGTGGGGTGGTGACTGCGTGGGTTGGGTGGGTTGGTGACTGCGTGGGATTGGTTTGTGACTGCGTGGGTTTGGTTTGTGAATGCGTGGGTTGGTGACTGCGTGGGGTGGTGACTGCGTGGGGTTGAACTCACAGCAGACGGGTCCACGTTGGCCATCACCAGAAACACCCCGGCCTGCTCTGCGTTGCTGATCCACATCTTGGAGCCGTTGATGGCGTAATAGTCTCCGTGTTTGTCAGCACGCGTCTTCAGAGAGAAGGCATCGCTCCCCGACTCTGCTTCTGACAGGCAGAAACTACCAACCTACAGGACAACAAGGTATCATTACATGGACAGGTCTGGAACTACAGGACAACAAGGTATCATTACATGGACAGGTCTGGATCTACAGGACAGGACAACAAGGTATCATTACACGGACAGGTCTGGATCTACAGGACAGGACAACAAGGTATCATTACACGGACAGGTCTGGATCTACCAACCTACAGGACAACAAGGTATCATTACATGGACAGGTCTGGAACTACCAACCTACAGGACAACAAGGTATCATTACATGGACAGGTCTGGACAGGTCTGGAACTACAGGACAACAAGGTATCAGCATCATTACATGGACAGGTCTGGAACTACAGGACAACAAGGTATCAGCATCATTACATGGACAGGTCTGGAACTACAGGACAACAAGGTGTCAGCATCATTACATGGACAGGTCTGGAAATACAGGACAACAAGGTGTCAGCATCATTACATGGACAGGTCTGGAACTACAGTCCAGGACAACAAGGTATCATTACATGGACAGGTCTGGAACTACAGGACAACAAGGTGTCAGCATCATTACATGGACAAGTCTGGAACTACAGGACAACAAGGTATCAGCATCATTACATGGACAGGTCTGGAACTACAGGACAGGACAACAAGGTATCAGCATCATTACATGGACAGGTCTGGAACTACAGGACAACAAGGTGTCATTACATGGACAGGTCTGGAACTACAGGACAACAAGGTGTCATTACATGGACAGGTCTGGAACTACCAACCTACAGGACAACAAGGTGTCAGCATCATTACATGGACAGGTCTGGAACTACAGTACCATTTATCAGCCAAAACATTATATCCACCCTGTATTCAAGATCCTGTTGTGTCTCAACCAATCGTAGGCACAATATAAAACCTCAGCTGTAAAATATGGTCCAAGATACAACACGAAGAAGAAGAAGAAGAAGAAACAGCTGTAAAATATGGTCCAAGATACAACACAAAGAAGAAACAGCTGTAAAATATGGTCCAAGATACAACACGAAGAAGAAACAACAGAGTGAAGAATGAAGCAGGTTTTTCTCTAGGACTTTACCTGTACTTAGCTCTTTTTTTATCCTGAAAAACTCCCCAGTACTTTACGATTACAAGCATACCCATAACACGATGCATTAAAAAAATCCCAATTGAATCCATTTTAAATTCAGGCTGTAACAACAACACAATGTGTTTAAACGTGAAGTGGATCTTTTCTGAAGGCGTTGTAGGTCTGTTAAATGTCTTGTGAACCAGTAGCTCCCTCTACTGGCTGTAATCCAGAGACGTTAGCTACATGATCAGAAGCTTTATGTCAACTTACTAGTACAGCCTTAAATCAAAACACACTACCTCTCACTACCCTTAAATCAAAACACATAGATACACACTACCTCTCACTACCCTTAAATCAAAACACACTACCTCTCACTACCCTTAAATCAAAACACACTACCTCTCACTACCCTTAAATCAAAACACACTACTTCTCACTACCCTTAAATCAAAACACACTACCTCTCACTACCCTTAAATCAAAACACACTACCTCTCACTACCCTTAAATCAAAGCACACTACCTCTCACTACCCTTAAATCAAAACACACTACCTCTCACTACCCTTAAATCAAAACACACTACCTCTCACTACCCTTAAATCAAAACACACTACCTCTCACTACCCTTAAATCAAAACACACTACCTCTCACTACCCTTAAATCAAAACACACTACCTCTCACTACCCTTAAATCAAAACACACTACCTCTCACTACCCTTAAATCAAAACACATAGATACACACTACCTCTCACTACCCTTAAATCAAAACACACTACCTCTCACTACCCTTAAATCAAAACACACTACTTCTCACTACCCTTAAATCAAAACACACTACCTCTCACTACCCTTAAATCAAAACACACTACCTCTCACTACCCTTAAATCAAAACACAATACCTCTCACTACCCTTAAATCAAAACACACTACCTCTCACTACCCTTAAATCAAAACACAAACTACCCTTAAATCAAAACACAATACCTCTCACTACCCTTAAATCAAAACACACTACCTCTCACTACCCTTAAATCAAAACACACTACCTCTCACTACCCTTAAATCAAAACACATAGATACACACTACCTCTCACTACCCTTAAATCAAAACACATAGATACACACTACCTCTCACTACCCTTAAATCAAAACACATAGATAAACACTACCTCTCACTACCCTTAAATCAAAACACACTACCTCTCACTACCCTTAAATCAAAACACACTACCTCTCACTACCCTTAAATCAAAACACACTACCTCTCACTACCCTTAAATCAAAACACACTACCTCTCACTACCCTTAAATCAAAACACACTACCTCTCACTACCCTTAAATCAAAACACACTACCTCTCACTACCCTTAAATCAAAACACATAGATACACACTACCTCTCACTACCCTTAAATCAAAACACATAGATACACACTACCTCTCACTACCCTTAAATCAAAACACATAGATAAACACTACCTCTCACTACCCTTAAATCAAAACACACTACCTCTCACTACCCTTAAATCAAAACACACTACCTCTCACTACCCTTAAATCAAAACACACTACCTCTCACTACCCTTAAATCAAAACACACTACCTCTCACTACCCTTAAATCAAAACACACTACCTCTCACTACCCTTAAATCAAAACACACTACCTCTCACTACCCTTAAATCAAAACACACTACCTCTCACTACCCTTAAATCAAAACGCATAGATACACACTACCTCTCACTACCCTTAAATCAAAACACACTACCTCTCACTACCCTTAAATCAAAACACACTACCTCTCACTACCCTTAAATCAAAACACACTACCTCTCACTACCCTTAAATCAAAACACACTACCTCTCACTACCCTTAAATCAAAACACACTACCTCTCACTACCCTTAAATCAAAACACACTACCTCTCACTACCCTTAAATCAAAACACACTACCTCTCACTACCCTTAAATCAAAACGCATAGATACACACTACCTCTCACTACCCTTAAATCAAAACACACTACCTCTCACTACCCTTAAATCAAAACACACTACCTCTCACTACCCTTAAATCAAAACACAATACCTCTCACTACCCTTAAATCAAAACACACTACCTCTCACTACCCTTAAATCAAAACACACTACCTCTCACTACCCTTAAATCAAAACACATAGATACACACTACCTCTCACTACCCTTAAATCAAAACACATAGATACACACTACCTCTCACTACCCTTAAATCAAAAACATAGATAAACACTACCTCTCACTACCCTTAAATCAAAACACACTACCTCTCACTACCCTTAAATCAAAACACACTACCTCTCACTACCCTTAAATCAAAACACACTACCTCTCACTACCCTTAAATCAAAACACACTACCTCTCACTACCCTTAAATCAAAACACACTACCTCTCACTACCCTTAAATCAAAACACACTACCTCTCACTACCCTTAAATCAAAACACACTACCTCTCACTACCCTTAAATCAAAACACACTACCTCTCACTACCCTTAAATCAAAACACACTACCTCTCACTACCCTTAAATCAAAACACACTACCTCTCACTACCCTTAAATCAAAACACACTACCTCTCACTACCCTTAAATCAAAACACATAGATACACACTACCTCTCACTACCCTTAAATCAAAACACACTACCTCTCACTACCCTTAAATCAAAACACACTACTTCTCACTACCCTTAAATCAAAACACACTACCTCTCACTACCCTTAAATCAAAACACACTACCTCTCACTACCCTTAAATCAAAACACAATACCTCTCACTACCCTTAAATCAAAACACACTACCTCTCACTACCCTTAAATCAAAACACACTACCTCTCACTACCCTTAAATCAAAACACAATACCTCTCACTACCCTTAAATCAAAACACACTACCTCTCACTACCCTTAAATCAAAACACACTACCTCTCACTACCCTTAAATCAAAACACATAGATACACACTACCTCTCACTACCCTTAAATCAAAACACATAGATACACACTACCTCTCACTACCCTTAAATCAAAACACATAGATAAACACTACCTCTCACTACCCTTAAATCAAAACACACTACCTCTCACTACCCTTAAATCAAAACACACTACCTCTCACTACCCTTAAATCAAAACACACTACCTCTCACTACCCTTAAATCAAAACACACTACCTCTCACTACCCTTAAATCAAAACACACTACCTCTCACACTACCCTTAAATCAAAACACACTACCTCTCACTACCCTTAAATCAAAACACACTACCTCTCACTACCCTTAAATCAAAACACACTACCTCTCACTACCCTTAAATCAAAACACACTACCTCTCACTACCCTTAAATCAAAACACACTACCTCTCACTACCCTTAAATCAAAACACACTACCTCTCACTACCCTTAAATCAAAACACATAGATACACACTACCTCTCACTACCCTTAAATCAAAACACACTACCTCTCACTACCCTTAAATCAAAACACACTACTTCTCACTACCCTTAAATCAAAACACACTACCTCTCACTACCCTTAAATCAAAACACACTACCTCTCACTACCCTTAAATCAAAACACAATACCTCTCACTACCCTTAAATCAAAACACACTACCTCTCACTACCCTTAAATCAAAACACACTACCTCTCACTACCCTTAAATCAAAACACAATACCTCTCACTACCCTTAAATCAAAACACACTCTCACTACCCTTAAATCAAAACACACTACCTCTCACTACCCTTAAATCAAAACACATAGATACACACTACCTCTCACTACCCTTAAATCAAAACACATAGATACACACTACCTCTCACTACCCTTAAATCAAAACACATAGATAAACACTACCTCTCACTACCCTTAAATCAAAACACACTACCTCTCACTACCCTTAAATCAAAACACACTACCTCTCACTACCCTTAAATCAAAACACACTACCTCTCACTACCCTTAAATCAAAACACACTACCTCTCACTACCCTTAAATCAAAACACACTACCTCTCACTACCCTTAAATCAAAACACATAGATACACACTACCTCTCACTACCCTTAAATCAAAACACATAGATACACACTACCTCTCACTACCCTTAAATCAAAACACATAGATAAACACTACCTCTCACTACCCTTAAATCAAAACACACTACCTCTCACTACCCTTAAATCAAAACACACTACCTCTCACTACCCTTAAATCAAAACACACTACCTCTCACTACCCTTAAATCAAAACACACTACCTCTCACTACCCTTAAATCAAAACACATAGATACACACTACCTCTCACTACCCTTAAATCAAAACACATAGATAAACACTACCTCTCACTACCCTTAAATCAAAACACACTACCTCTCACTACCCTTAAATCAAAACACACTACCTCTCACTACCCTTAAATCAAAACACACTACCTCTCACTACCCTTAAATCAAAACACACTACCTCTCACTACCCTTAAATCAAAACACACTACCTCTCACTACCCTTAAATCAAAACACATAGATACACACTACCTCTCACTACCCTTAAATCAAAACACATAGATACACACTACCTCTCACTACCCTTAAATCAAAACACACATAGATACACACTACCTCTCACTACCCTTAAATCAAAACACACATAGATACACACTACCTCTCACTACCCTTAAATCAAAACACACTACCTCTCACTACCCTTAAATCAAAACACACATAGATACACACTACCTCTCACTACCCTTAAATCAAAACACACTACCTCTCACTACCCTTAAATCAAAACACATAGATACACACTACCTCTCACTACCCTTAAATCAAAACACACTACCTCTCACTACCCTTAAATCAAAACACACTACCTCTCACTACCCTTAAATCAAAACACACTACTTCTCACTACCCTTAAATCAAAACACACTACCTCTCACTACCCTTAAATCAAAACACACTACTTCTCACGACCCTTAAATCAAAACACATAGATACACACTACCTCTCACTACCCTTAAATCAAAACACATAGGCCACATTCTTCCTCTCGGCTAGAAACCCGTTGAATAAAATCAATTTGACACGCAACCTGTAACCCTAACCCTGTACATTAATGATCTGCCTTCTGTCTGTACTGGGTCTGAAGTTCAAATGTATGCAGATGATACAGTGATATATGTGCATGGAAAGAGCAAACAACAAGCTGCACAAGAACTCACTACTGTAATGGTCCAGGTTACAAAGTGGCTCAGTGTCTCGTGTTTGCATCTCAATGTGAAAAAAACTGTTTGCATGTTCTTCACAAAGAGGGCAACAGATGCTACTGAGCCAGATGTCTATGTTTCAGGGGAGAAGCTCCAGGTGGTATCTGATGCTACTGAGCCAGATGTCTATGTTTCAGGGGAGAAGCTCCAGGTGGTATCTGATGCTACTGAGCCAGATGTCTATGTTTCAGGGGAGAAGCTCCATCTGGTGGCCAGATCTGATGCTGATGCTGAGCCAGATGTCTGTGTGTCAGGGGAGAAGCTACAGCTGGTATCTGATTTTAAGTACCTTGGCATCATACTTGATTCCAACCTCTCTTTTAAAAAGCATGTGAAAAAGGTAATTCAAATAACTAAATTCAACCTAGCTAATTTCCGATTTATACGAAATTGTTTGACTACAGAGGTAGCAAAACTGTACTTCAACTCTATGATACTCCCCCACTTAACATACTGCTTGACTAGTTGGGCCCAAGCTTCCTGTACAACATTAAAACCTATTCAGTCTGTCTACAAACAGGCTCTCAAAGTGCTTGATAGGAAGCCCAATAGCCATCATCACTGTTACATCCTCAGAAAGCATGAGCTCCTGAGTTGGGAAAATCTTGTGCAATACACCGACGCATGTCTTGTATTCAAGATCCTTAATGGCCTGGCTCCCCCTCCACTCAATATTTTTGTTAAACAGAAAACCCAGACATATGGCAGCAGATCCACAAGGTCTGCCATGAGAGGTGACTGTATAGTTCCCCTAAGGAAAAGCACCTTTAGTAAATCTGCATTCTCTGTGAGAGCTTCCCATGTCTGGAATACACTGCCATCAGACACACATAACTGCACCACATATCACACTTTCACAAAATGCTTGAAGACCTGGCTAAAGGTCAATCAGATTTGTGATCATAATCCCTAGCTGTGTGTTGCCGCTTTCCATGTTGTCTGTTGTCTGTAGCTTGTGAGGTGTGGAAACACTTTGTTGCTTTTATGAATTTTGTCTTGCTGCTTTTTGTTCTATGTTGCTCTGTCTGTATGCTATGTCTTGCTTGTTCTATGTTGCTATTGTCTATATTGTAATTGTTTTTAATAACCTGCCCAGGGACTGCGGTTGAAAATTAGCCGGCTGGCTAAAACCGGCACTTTTACTGAAACGTTGATTAATGTGCACTGTCCCTGTAAAATATATATATATATATTTTTTAAATCACTCACCATGTCTGTTGACAGCCGGCTGAGATAACGCTCTTTCTGGGCTGCGGTCCCCAGCTTGGTGAACAGCGTGTTGATGAGGGTGTTCTGGATGTCACACAGCACGGCCACAGAGGCGTCCACTTTGGCCAGCTCCTCAATGACCAGGATGGAGGAGAAGAACGTGGAACCGGTGCCTCCGTACTCCGGGTCGATCTCTATGCCCATCAGCTGGGAAGTGACAATGAATCATCTGACAAATTAATGGGGAATACTCAGGTACATACAGCAGGGTGGTGTTCAGGACAGACTTTAACGTGTCCTTGTTGTCAACAGGGCAGTGTCCTTTTGGACAACAGGGCAGTGTCCTTTTGGACAACAGGGTAGTGTTCATTTTGGACAACAGGGCAGTGTCCTTTTGGACAACAGGGCAGTGTCCTTTTGGACAACAGGGCAGTGTCCTTTTGGACAACAGGGCAGTGTCCTTTTGGACAACAGGGACAACAGGGCAGTGTCATTTTGGACAACAGGGTAGTGTCCTTTTGGACAACAGGGTAGTGTCCTTTTGGACAACAGGATAGTGTCCTTTGGACAACAGGGTAGTGTCCTTTTAGTGACAACAGGGTAGTGTAGTGGTGTGGGGGCTGTGCTTTGGCAAAGTGGGTGGGGTTATATCCTTCCTGTTTGGCCATGTCCGGGGGTGTCCTCGGATGGGACCACAGTGTCTCCTGACCCCTCCTGTCTCAGCCTCCAGTATTTATGCTGCAGTAGTTTATGTGTCGGGGGGCTAGGGTCAGTTTGTTTATCTGGAGTACTTCTCCTGTCCTATTCAGGTGTCCTGTGTGAATCTAAGTGTGCGTTCTCTAATTCTCTCCTTCTCTCTTTCTTTCTCTCTCTCGGAGGACCGGAGCCCTAGGACCACCTGGCCATGCTGCTGCTCCAGTTTCAACTGGCCTGGGCCCTAGGACCATGTCCCAGGACTACCTGACATGAGGACTCCTTGCTGTCCCCAGTCCACCTGGCCATGCTCCTGCTCCAGTTTCAACTGTTCTGCCTGTGATTATTATTATTTGACCCTGCTGGTCATTTATGAACATTTGAACATCTCGGCCACGTTCTGTTATAATCTCCACCCGGCACAGCCAGAAGAGGACTGGCCACCCCACATATGCTCTCTCTAATTCTCTCTTTCTTTCTCTCTCTCGGAGGACCTGAGCCCTAGGACCGTGCCCCAGGACTACCTGACATGATGGCTCCTTGCTGTCCCCAGTCCACCTGACTGTGCTGCTGCTCCAGTTTCAACTGTTCTGCCTTATTATTATTTGACCATGCTGGTCATTTATGAACATTTGAACATCTTGGTCATGTTCTGTTATAATCTCTACCCGGCACAGCCAGAAGAGGACTGGCCACCCCACATAGCCCGGTTCCTCTCTAGGTTTCTTCCTAGGTTTTGGCCTTTCTAGGGAGTTTTTCCTAGCCACCGTGCTTTTACACCTGCATTGTTTGCTGTTTGGGGTTTTAGGCTGGGTTTCTGTACAGCACTTTGAGATATCAGCTGATGTACGAAGGGCTATATAAATAAATTTGATTTGATTTGATTTTGTCCTTTTGGACAACAGGGTAGTGTCCTTTTGGACAACAGGGTAGTGTCCTTTTGGACAACAGGGTAGTGTCCTTTTTGACAACAGGGCAGTGTCCATTTAGCTTTAAATTTGACCCCCACTTCAAGTTGGTTCTAAATGGGTCCTTTTACATGGAAATGCCCCTATGAGCTTCACGTTGGTTCTAAATGGGTCCTTTTACATGGAAATGCCCCTATGAGCTTCACGTTGGTTCTAAATGGGTCCTTTTACATGGAAATGCCCCTATGAGCTTCACGTTGGTTCTAAATGGGTCCTTTTACATGGAAATGCCCCTATGAGCTTCACGTTGGTTCTAAATGGGTCCTTTTACATGGAAATGCCCCTATGAGCTTCACGTTGGTTCTAAATGGGTCCTTTCACATGGAAATGCCCTGAGCCTAATGACCATAGGAGGTAAAGAAGAGAAACACATACCCCCTGTTCAAAGAGTGACTTTATCACTTCCGGGTCCATGAGAGAGTTTTCGTCCATCTTCGACACAAACGGGGCAAGACGCTCCTGTGCAAACTTGTTCACTGTTCAAATGTGGGACATTAAAATGAAATGCAATGTGACTTTAATGAATTGAACTTACATAAAACCAAATTCATGACAAATTAGACCAATCCATAGCATGATCCAGTCTGTTTCTTAAATCTTATTGGTTGGTTTTAGTGCTAGCTATATATAATCACACAAAGTCAAAGGTTTGGACACACCTACTCATTCCAGGGTTTTTCTTTATTTTAACTACTTTCTACATTGTAGAATAATAGTGAAGACATCACAACTATGAAATAACTAAATATATGTAATATAGTAGCCACCCTTTACCTTGTCTGCTAAATGGCATATATTATTATATATTATTGATGACAGCTTTGCACACTCTTGGCATTCTCTCAACCAGCTTGATGAGGTAGTCACCTGGAATGCATTTCAATTAACAGGTGTGCCTTGTTAAAAGTTCATTTGTGGAATTTCTTTCCTTCTTAATAAGTTTGGGCCAATCAGTTGTATTGTGACAAGGTAGGGGTGATATACAGAAGATAGCCCTATTTGGTAAAAGACCAAGTCCATATTATGGCAAGAACAACTCAAATAAGCAAAGATAAATGACAGTCCATCATTACTTTAAGACATGAAGGCCAGTCAATCTGGAAAATTTCAAGAACTTTTAAAGTTTCTTCAAGTGCAGTCGCAAAAAACCATCAAGTGCTATGATGAAACTGGCTCTCATGAAGACCGCCAAAGGAAAGGAAGACCCAGAGTTACCTCTGCTGTAGAGGATAAGTTCATTAGAGTTACCAGCCTCAGATTGCACTCCAAATAAATGCTTCAGAATTCAAGTAACAGACACATCTCAACAACAACTGTTCAGAGGAGACTGCGTGAATCAGGCCTTCATGGTCGAATTGCTGCAAAATATCCACGAAAGGACACCAGTAAGAAGAGACTTGCTTGGGCCAAGAAACACGAGCAGTGGACATTAGACTGGTGGAAATCTGTCCTTTTTGTCTGGTGAGTGCAAACTTTACATTTTTGGTTCCAACCGCTGTCTTTTTGAAACGCAGAGTAGGTGAACGGATTATCTCAGCACGTGTGGTTCCCACCGTGAAGCATGGAGGAGGAGGTGGTGTGGGGTGCTTTGCTGGTGACACGGTCTGTGATTTATTTAGAATTCTTGGCAGTCTTAGCCAGCATGGCTACCACAGCATTCTGCATTTATATGCTATCCCATCTGGTCTGGGCTTAGTGGGACTATCATTTGTTTTTCAACAGGACAATGACCCAAACACACCTCTAGGCGGCGTAAGAGCTAATTGTCCATCAGATGACCTGGCCTCCACAATCACCCAACCTCAACTCAACTCAATTGAGATGGTTTGGGATGAGTTGGACCACAGAGTGAAGGAAAAGTAGCCAACAAGAAGTCAGCATTGGTGGGAACTCCTTCAAGACTGTTGGAAAAGCATTCCTCGTGAAGCTGGTTGAGAGAACACCATGAGTGTGTAAAGGTGCCAGGCAAAGGGTGGATACTTAAGAATGTAAAATATAACATTATTTGATTTGTTTAACACTTTTTTTGCTTACTACATGATTCCATATGTGTTATTTCATAGTTGTGATTTCTTCACTATTATTCTGCAATGTAGAAAATAGTAAAAATGTTTAAAAAAAAACTTGAATGAGTAGGTGTCAACATTTGACTGGTATTGTATGTGATATATATATATATATATACACTTTGTTGCCTCCTGTATATCCGGCATGCTCCAACTCACCAGCATCCCTCATCATCCCCTCCTCCTCAGAATATGTCTGTAGTGGAGGGTAGGAGACCCCCGGAGCAGCAGCCTGCTCTGCAGACATGTCTGGTCGGGTGGATCTGTTTCGCAGCCCCTGTTGGCACACACTCCATGGTCGGGACCCCTGCCTACCAACCTGAAATAACACAGGTACATTTTCGCTGATGGATGACACGGTACAACTTGAGTGTCTAGGCGAAAAGGTGCCACTCTACTCAATCCCCCCCCCAAAAAAGATTTGCCCGTCTACCCAAACTCCTTGTTCGGGCAGCCATCCCTTTGATTCAATCCCTTTGATTCAATCCCTTTGATTCAATCCATTTGATTCAATCCATTTGATTCAATCCATTTGATTCAATCCATTTGATTCAATCCCTTTGATTCAATCCCTTTGATTCAATCCCTTTGATTCAATCCCTTTGATTCAATCCCTTTGATTCAATCCATTTGATTCAATCCATTCCATTTGATTCAATCCATTTGATTCAATCCCTTTTTGACAGCACCCCTTGTGATTTGTACCAAACCTTTCTCACATATTTGCCCGTCGTAGAAGTGCTCAGAAAGTGAGTTTTTGGACATGAATGCCAAAACATTCAAGAGCCAAAGGTGACCTATTCTGCATACCCCATCATACCATGAGACATCCATGTCTTCATCACCAGAAAAAAATAAACAAAAATTGCCTCAACCAATGGTGGCCACAAGTAGGGCTACAACATATGGCAATATGGTTGGAGGTCCAGACATCAGAGAACGTTGACTTCAATGGGAATATATGTAGTTTTAAATTATACTGTCAATCCTCCACAGGAAACCTATTAACATCATAGAAATACTAGAATAGACATCACCATTTACGTTGCTATTCAACAGTGGGTGGACCGGCAGCCATATTTGTGGTAGTAATTAGAAGAACAGGTCCTAATCCAGGCACTTGTCATCTCCCGTCTGGATTACTGCAACTCGCTGTTGGCTGGGCTCCCTGCCTGTGCCATTAAACCCCTTCAACTCATCCAGAACGCCGCAGCCCGTCTGGTGTTCAACCTTCCCAAGTTCTCTCACGTCACCCCGCTCCTCCGTTCTCTCCACTGGCTTCCAGTTGAAGCTCGCATCCGCTACAAGACCATGGTGCTTGCCTACGGAGCTGTGAGGGGAACGGCATCTCAGTACCTCCAGGCTCTGATCAGGCCCTACACCCAAACAAGGGCACTGCGTTCATCCACCTCTGGCCTGCTCGCCTCCCTACCACTGAGGAAGTACAGCTCCCGCTCAGCCCAGTCAAAACTGTTCGCTGCTCTGGCCCCCCAATGGTGGAACAAACTCCCTCACGACGCCAGGACAGCGGAGTCAATCACCACCTTCCGGAGACACCTGAAACCCCACCTCTTTAAGGAATACCTAGGATAGGATAAGTAATCCTTCTCACCCCCCTTTAAGATTTAGATGCACTATTGTAAAGTGACTGTTCCACTGGATGCCATAAGGTGAATGCACCAATTTGTAAGTCGCTCTGGATAAGAGCGTCTGCTAAATGACTTAAATGTAAATGTAAACATATTTTGATTACATTTTAAATTTCAATGGTGTACCAGCTAAATTACAGTGGTCTGACGGGATAGGTATATTCTATCATTTCTATGATTGAAATGACCCACCCTGTAGTCAAGAGCATGTTGTGTCTCAACCGATGGCGGGCACAAGTAGGGCTACCATATATGCGAATTTGGAGAGAGAGAGAGAAAAAAAATCGTAGTTTGTGGTTTTAGATCATTGACGTTAAAAAAAGTAAATATATATTTTTTTAAATTATAGAATAGTTTGACAACCCAGTTTGTGTGAGCTTTTATGATATCAAACTCAACCGTTTATTTGTTTTTCCAGTAGTGAAGACACGCATGTCTCATGGTAAAGTGGGGTATGCAGAATAGGTCAACTTTGAGCACCTTTAGCTCTTGAATGTTTTGGCACTCAGTTAAAAACATAAAAGTCACTTTCTGAGCATTTCTAAAATGGACAAGCTAGCGACAATAGAGAACTGGAACAATTCAGTTTGAGTCGTCAGGCAACAAACATATATCCATATACTCCAGCATGAGTGGATATGAGACTGGTGGTTATATAGGACAAGATAAAAAGCAGTGACACAGGCAGGATGGGATGGGATAGACATTTGGGATAGACCAGATGGGATAGACATTTGGGATAGACATTTGGGATAGACCAGAGGGGATAGACATTTGGGATAGACATTTGGGATAGACCAGATGGGATAGACATTTGGGATAGACATTTGGGATAGACCAGATGGGATAGACCAGATGGGATAGACATTTGGGATAGACCAGATGGGATAGACCAGATGGGATAGACCAGATGGGATAGACATTTGGGATAGACCAGATGGGATAGACATTTGGGATAGACCAGATGGGATAGACCAGATGGGATAGACATTTGGGATAGACCAGATGGGATAGACATTTGGGATAGACCAGATGGGATAGACATTTGGGATAGACCAGATGGGATAGACATTTGGGATAGACCAGATGGGATAGACATTTGGGATAGACCAGATGGGATAGACATTTGGGATAGACCAGATGGGATAGATTTGGGATAGACCAGATAGACATTTGGGATAGACCAGATGGGATAGACATTTGGGATAGACCAGATGGGATAGACATTTGGGATAGACCAGATGGGATAGACATTTGGGATAGACCAGATGGGATAGACATTTGGGATAGACCAGATGGGATAGACATTTGGGATAGACATTTGGGATAGACCAGATGGGATAGACATTTGGGATAGACCAGATGGGATAGACATTTGGGATAGACCAGATGGGATAGACATTTGGGATAGACCAGATGGGATAGACATTTGGGATAGACATTTGGGATAGACATTTGGGATAGACCAGATGGGATAGACATTTGGGATAGACCAGATGGGATAGACATTTGGGATAGACATTTGGGATAGACCAGATGGGATAGACCAGATGGGATAGACATTTGGGATAGACCAGATGGGATAGACATTTGGGATAGACCAGATGGGATAGACCAGATGGGATAGACCAGATGGGATGGGATAGACAGATGGGATAGACATTTGGGATAGACCAGATGGGATAGACATTTGGGATAGACCAGATGGGATAGACATTTGGGATAGACCAGATGGGATAGACATTTGGGATAGACCAGATGGGATAGACATTTGGGATAGACCAGATGGGATAGACATTTGGGATAGACCAGATGGGATAGACATTTAGACCAGATGGGATAGACATTTGGGATAGACCAGATGGGATAGACATTTGGGATAGACCAGATGGGATAGACATTTGGGATAGACCAGATGGGATAGACATTTGGGATAGACCAGATGGGATAGACATTTGGGATAGACCAGATGGGATAGACCAGATGGGATAGACATTTGGGATAGACCAGATGGGATAGACATTTGGGATAGACCAGATGGGATAGACATTTGGGATAGACCAGATGGGATAGACATTTGGGATAGACCAGATGGGATAGACCAGATGGGATAGACATTTGGGATAGACCAGATGGGATAGACATTTGGGATAGACCAGATGGGATAGACATTTGGGATAGACCAGATGGGATAGACATTTGGGATAGACCAGATGGGATAGACATTTGGGATAGACCAGATGGGATAGACATTTGGGATAGACCAGATGGGATAGACATTTGGGATAGACCAGATGGGATAGACATTTGGGATAGACCAGATGGGATAGACATTTGGGATAGACCAGATGGGATAGACATTTGGGATAGACCAGATGGGATAGACATTTGGGATAGACCAGATGGGATAGACATTTGGGATAGACCAGATGGGATAGACATTTCTTCATCAGTAACTTGTGGTGTAACTGACGCAGGCGGTAACTAACTAGCTAACGTTATGTCATGTTTATTATCATGCAGACAACGCGTTGTGTGATCGCAGGTTACGAAATGGGGTAATTTAAAGTTACAAAAAAAGAAACCCCACTCACTATCGAAGTTCGTATTTCTAATGAAGTATGACTACACAAATACAACATATCCTAAAAACAACAATGTGAACGAAGAAACCGCTTTTGCATGACTTATTCGTCTCACCTTTGAGAAGCACCGGATCAAGGGCGAAGCCATGTTTTTCTCTTGTTGACATCTGAGTGTGTTCACTCTCCTATTGACCGGGTGAAACAGCGACCGTGGAACGGATTTTTCGCATCTTTCACTCTGGCAGAACGTGATCAGCTTTTACTCGTGTCTTAAATTTTATATACGCAGGGTATCTTTAATCAAATAAACATATTTCTCTCGGCAAAACCCTTTCTCTTTCTGCTGTCGTATTTCCAACTAGGAGCTTTTCACTGACAGTCAACTCTGTGCTTCTGAAATGGGAGTCATTTTACTGTTGCATGGCTACTATAACACATAGAGCTCCCTGCTCTCTCTCTCTTTCTCTCTCTCTCTCTCTCTCTTTGTTTTAGCACAACCAGATAACATTAACTTGTCATCACATATATTGTGATTGTCTAGATAGTGTTTGAAATGTCCATCGTGACATCGGTCTTAGAATTAACATAAGAACGGATGGGAAAGCGTAAGTTGTCGTGTATATATATATATATATATATATTTTTTACGGTGCTGTGATTGACGACCAGCTGGTAAGTAAAATGTCTCGCTCACATTACTAACGTGACATTAAGTAACGTTAACGAGCAACGCCGGTAGTAGTGGAGTTATGGGCGGTGTATCAACATGCTGCGTGAGATGTTATGAGATGTTTTGGGGTGACAAAATACTTATCATCGTGACTGACTGCCCACATAATGGTTTATGGTTATGGCTCGTCTTTGATCATGGCTCTCAGTTCCATTATATTGAAAAGAGTCATTGGATGAAGGCGTTTTCTGTAAGGGGGGAGTTTTATTAATAAGAGCCGCGACAGCCGGTCTGAACATTAACCGCATAGCTGTACGGTGTTTGGAATCATAATAACCGTATCTTTCATATCGGGCGAAAAAATAAATAAGTTGTTAAACTGACACGCCTTTATTGGGTTAGATTCCCACACGGCCATATTTACACGTTACTGCATCTAACCTGTGTCTAAACGGAAGACCGATGCCACAAACTGTTTTCACTGAAAAATACTGTCGGCTGCAGCGGTTAAAAAACACTGTACAATGTTTATTTTGCATTTGTGAAATTATTTTGTTGTGCTATCAAAAGTCGAGCGATTTATATTTCAAGAACCGTACCGCAATCGATTCACGTTTAGATGGGAGTCTTTGGCTGTTTTGGCATCCAGAGCCATTTCGCCCTTATTTTAACCTTTGAGAACAAATTCTTATTTTCAATGACAGCCTAGGAACAGTCGGTTAACTGTCTGTTCAGGGGCGGAACGACAGTCAGCTTGGGGATTTGAACTCGCAACCTTCCAGTTATTAGCCCAACATTCTAACCACTAGGTTACCCTGCCGCCCCTTAAACAGAACAACTCAATTCTTTGGACTATGGAGTTAGGATCATTTAGTCCAATATCGGGCTAAAGATTATGGCATACATGCAGTGGTATTGTAACAATGTGATGATCATGTGGTTCATTATGTTAAATCTTCAAATCCTCACAGATTACTGCACCTGTACATAGCCCACCTATAATTTAGCCCAAACAACTACCTCTTTCCCTACTGTATTTATTTTATTTATTTTGCTCCTTTGCACCCCATTATTTTTATTTCTACTTTGCACATTCTTCCACTGCAAAACTACCATTCCAGTGTTTTACTTGCTATATTGTATTCACTTTTCCACCATGGCCTTTTTTGCCTTTACCTCCCTTCTCACCTCATTTGCTCACATCGTATATAGACTTGTTTATACTGTATTATTGACTGTATGTTTGTTTTACTCCTCTGTGTAACTCTGTGTCGTTGTATCTGTCGAACTGCTTTGCTTTATCTTGGCCAGGTCGCAATTGTAAATGAGAACTTGTTCTCAACTTGCCTACCTGGTTAAATAAAGGTGTTCTCAACTGGCCTACCTGGTTAAATAAAGGTGTTCTCAACTAGCCTACCTGGTTAAATAAAGGTGTTCTCAACTAGCCTACCTGGTTAAATAAAGGTGTTCTCAACTTGCCTACCTGGTTAAATAAAGGTGTTCTCAACTGGCCTACCTGGTTAAATAAAGGTGTTCTCAACTAGCCTACCTGGTTAAATAAAGGTGTTCTCAACTTGCCTACCTGGTTAAATAAAGGTGTTCTCAACCAGCCTACCTGGTTAAATAAAGGTGTTCTCAACCAGCCTACCTGGTTAAATAAAGGTGTTCTCAACTAGCCTACCTGGTTAAATAAAGGTGTTCTCAACTAGCCTACCTGGTTAAATAAAGATGTTCTCAACTAGCCTACCTGGTTAAATAAAGGTGAAATAAAAAATAAATAAAAAAAGCAGGTAGCCTAGTGGTTGGAGCATTGGATTAGTAACCGAAAGGTTGCAAGATCAAATCCCCCGAGCTGACAAGGTACAAATCTGTCGTTTTGCCCCTGAACAAGGCAGTTAACCCCACTGTTCCCCGGTAGGCCATCATTGTAAATAAGAATGTGTTCTTTAACTGGCTTGCCTAATTAAATAAATGTTTAAAAAAATATATTATTGCCTTATTTTACAGGTTTCGGGGGAGTGATCAGAAGTCATCATAAAACACCCCATCTTGCCAAATGGATGATGATCTAAAACCTCTGGATTTCATAAAGGACTTTCAAGAGTACCTGACACAGCAAACGCACCATGTCAACATGATCTCGGGCTCTGTCGGTGGGGAGATAGAGCCCGACCACCTCCAAGCTGGTGAGACTGTTATGAACACTATCAGAGTCATTTACTTTTAACTTATGATGTATTTATATTTTTTAAATCGCCCCACAAAATAAGCCATATCCCTAATTTTTCTTTGGGAAGTGAAACCAGTGGAACAGGGCCCAGCGCTACGGGGAAAAACCTAACAGGGGTTTGAACGTGTTTATTTAGTGGCGATGGGCCGTCATCTGAAAGGGGTCCTCTGGAGGAGCAATGAGTGGTTTTTATGTTTATGTAACGGATATGAAACGGCTTAGTTAGCGGTGGTGTGCGCTAACTAGTGCTTCGATCGGCGACGTCACTTGCTCTGAGACCTTGAAGTAGTGGTTCCCCCTTTGCTCTTTCCCCCGATGCTTCGTGGGTATCAGTTGTTGATGTGTGCAGATGGTCCCTGGTTCGCGCCCGGGTATGGGGCGAGGGGACGGTCTAAAGTTATACTGTTACATTTAGATACCATATTGTGGAGATATTAACGTAACATAGATGACACTAATGCATCTCAAGTGATCCTCTCATATCTTTCACCAGACATAAACAGGACTGTGCCACAAATGGTTTCTGACTAGATTGTCTTGCCAGAATATATATTTTGTCACCGGAAAATAGATCAATGTAAAAATGTGATTTCACAAATCCTGCTTCCGGATAAATTCTAGATGTGATTTGAGCTACAGACCTAGGCTTTTTTTGTGTGTCAGTGAGGTTGGGTATTGTTTAGAGGTATCAATTTCCGGGTGAAAGAATTTGACTGTAAAGTATCTATTCAAGTCTGTGTGTTGTCGTCTCCTCTCCCGGTAGTAGCAGCTCTCCCAGACAGTGATCATCACAATGGGTCGGTGGAAGTCTCTCTGGACGACGGCTCTGGGCTGCTGGTGGACGGCTTCCAGAGGACCTTCGACGGCAAGCTCAAGTGTAGCTACTGCAGCTACGCCAGTAAAGGCACCGCTCGCCTGATAGAGCACATCAGAATTCACACAGGTAAAAATGGACCGGCCCATCTGGCATTTGCCCAACATGCCAGATGGTCAGTCCGCCCCCTTTGCACCGCCCATATAGTTAGGATCTTTAAAAAAAAATGTTTTTTTAAACTTGTACGTTACATTTTAATGGATGTTGGAGTTGTGCCAAGATGTTCAAATAAATCTAAACATTCCCTCTTTGTTGATTTGACAGGAGAGAAGCCTCACCGCTGCCAGCTGTGCCCCTTTGCCTCTGCCTACGAGCGCCACCTTGAGGCCCACATGCGCTCCCACACGGGAGAGAAGCCCTACAAGTGTGACCTCTGCTCCTTCCGTTGCAGCGACCGCAGCAACCTGTCCCACCACCGCCGGCGTCGCCACAAGCTTTTACCCATGAAGGGGGCGGGGCTGCCCGCCTTCCTGTCCAACAAGAAGATGCTGAACGTCCTACAGAAGAAGAGTGGCAGCTCCCTGGGCCTGGGAGGCTATAGCAGACACCTCCTCATCAACTTCAGCCCTCCATCCATGGTGGTGGGGAAACCAGACTACCTGAACCACGAGGGGTACGAGAGCGATGTGAAGGACCATGGGACTGGAGGAGGAGGAGGAGGAGCCAGCAGGGATGTCAACAGTGACATGATGGTGGACAATAATCCTCTGAACCAGCTGTCTACGCTGGCAGGCCAGTTGTCCAACCTCCCCCCAGTGGACCAGACCCCTGTGTCTCCTGACAGACTGTCCTGTAACGACGTCAAGCCGTTCCTCATCCAGCAGGCCTCCGGTGCACCGATTGCAGTGTCAGTATCTTTGTCCACCAGTCAAAGTGGTGCCCACCACCACCACTACCACCACCACCACCACCAGACCTCCTCCCCAACAAGCCCCGAGGACCTCCAACCCCCTGCAGGCCAGAGCAGGAACTACAGCCCTGTGGACCCAGAACCCAGCAGTGAGCACAGTGCACACACACGCACCAGCTCAGCTAGCATTAGTAACAGCCAGCCCAGTACCCCTGCCCTGCTCGGTAGCACACAGCACCCAGACCCACAGATGCTGCACAGCTGCCAGCACTGCGACACCTACTTCTCCGACAACATCATGTACACCGTTCACATGGGTTGCCACGGCTACGAGAACCCCTTCCAGTGTAATGTCTGCGGCTGTAAGTGCAGGAACAAGTACGACTTCGCCTGCCACTTCGCTCGCGGGCAGCACACGCAGTGACTGACTTCCACGGTAACCCGGGAGATGAATTCGAACGATGTTTGGCGGCTCACAGAGAGAATGTACTTATTCCCGTGTTTATGATAATCAGGGATCAGAGCGATTCTGATCTAGATTTTATTGTATAGGTTTTTTAATTTTTTATGATATAACTTAGAGAGTGAGTGTTACTTTGAAATGAGGAATTGATGCTTCTATAAATGGGAACGCAATCTGCAGGTTGGAGACATTTATCACATGTCCTCCTCGGTGCCGTCTGAGAATTTAAAGAAAGTCACTTCTTATTTTTAAAATGTAACCTTTTATTTAACGAGGCAAGTTGGGCTAAGAACAAATTCTTATTGACAATGACGGCCTACCCACCCGGGGCCAAACCTTGACGAGGCTGGGCCAATTGTGTACTGCCCTATGGGGATCCCAATCACGGCCAGATGTTATACAGCCTGGATTTGAACCAGGGACTGTTGTGACGTCTACTTAGCACCTTGATGCAGTGCCTTAGACCGCTGCGCCACACGAGAGCCCAACTCTGAATTAGTTACATACATATTGGTGATGTTACATGCGAGTGACTAAACATAGTTTAAATAGAGATTAGCAAGGTATCTGGTTGCTGTGACTAGAGTTTAAACAGTTTTAGCCTTATCTTTTATTTCACCTTTATTTAACCAGGTAGGCTAGTCGAGAACACCTTTATTTAACCAGGTAGGCTAGTCGAGAACAAGTTCTCATTTACAACTGGCCAAGATAAAGCAAAGCAGTGCGACACAAACAACAACACAGAGTAACACATGGAATAAACAAACGTACAGTCAATAACACAATAGAAAAAGTCTACATACAGTGTTGTGTAAATGGTGTGAGGAGGTAAGGCACGAAGCAAGTACAAGCCCATTGGTCCCAATAGGTGCTCATCAACATTGACAAACAGACAGGCTTTATTATACATTGTGTATAGTAGTGTCTCACTTTGTTGTGAGTGTAAAAACTTAACATTATATCAACGGCTTGAAGTGAATGACATCTGTGCATATTGATGCTTTCAGCTTAGACATTATTTCACTCTGTAATTTACTCTGCACTGTTCCACATTCCGGTTGATTCCATGTGTTCTCTGTTCCACATTCAGATTGAATCCATGTGTTCTCTGTTCCACATTCAGATTGATTCCATGTGTTCTCTGTTCCACATTCCGGTTGATTCCATGTGTTCTCTGTTCCACATTCCAGTTGATTCCATGTGTTCTCTGTTCCACATTCCAATTGATTCCATGTGTTCTCTGATTCCACATTCCAATTGATTCCATGTGTTCTCTGTTCCACATTCCATGTGTTCTCTGGTTGATTCCATGTGTTCTCTGTTCACATTCAGATTGATTCCATGTGTTCTCATTCAGATTGATTCCATGTGTTCTCTGTTCCACATTCCAGATTGATTGATTCCATGTGTTCTCTGTTCCACATTCAGATTGATTCCATGTGTTCTCTGTTCCACATTCCGGTTGATTCCATGTGTTCTCTGTTCCACATTCCAGTTGATTCCATGTGTTCTCTGTTCCACATTCCGGTTGATTCCATGTGTTCTCTGTTCCACATTCCGGTTGATTCCATGTGTTCTCTGTTCCACATTCCGGTTGATTCCATGTGTTCTCTGGTCCACATTCAGGTTGATTCCATGTGTTCTCTGTTCCACATTCCGGTTGATTCCATGTGTTCTCTGTTCCACATTCAGACATCCTCTGTTGCTGCCAATCCCATAATTTCTTACCTTCAGCTAGCCTTACTGATTCATATTACCTGGTGCTCTTTAGCTAATACCTCCTCAATGATCTGGAGCTTAAATACCATTTGCGTTCCGAGACAAATCATTCGGACCTGGATAAATCGTACTTCATCAAAAGGCCAAAGTATTCTTCTGAACCTGTTTTTAAAAAGTATTTCAAAGTATTTCACATAAAAAGTTGTAGCAGTGTTGGAAATGATTGTGGTCCTTACAGACAGTAACGTAACACCACCCCTCCCTGAGTATTGAAATGATTTGCACAGATCAGAGCCTGGAGTTTGTTTTTCATATTGTATGTTAAAAGGGTTTCCTGTGTGTTTTCTGGAAACATAGATTGATGTAGCAGTGTCTAATGGTCCCCGTATTGGAGTGGTGTTTTCTATGCAGTGATCTAGGATGTGTAGGATTGGCTCCCAATCAATGATCTATATTGGACTATGGAGAAAGTACTGTTATGATATGAAACACCACAAGGTAGAAATATGTAGATTCTGATTTACACTGAAGAAAAATATACATTTAAAAATGTAAAGATTCAAAGAGTTTATATGAGGAAATCACTCAATGTAAATAAATTCATTAGGTCCCTAATCTATGGATTTCACATGACTGGGAATACAAACAAACAGAACAGGGAGTGGATCAGAAAACCAGTCAGTATCTGTTGTGGCCATTTGCCTCATGCAGCGCGACACATCTCCTTCACATAGAGTTGATCAGGCTGTTGATTGTGGCCTGTGGAATGTTGTCCCTCTCCTCATCAAATGGCTGTGTGAAGTTTCTGGATATTGGCGGGACCTGGAACCACGCACACGTCGATCCAGAGCATCCCAAACGTGCTCAGTGTGTGTCATGTCTGGTGAGTATGCAGGACATGGAAGAACTGGGACATGTTCAGCTTCCAGGAATTGTGTACAGATCATTGCGACATGGGGCCGAGCATTATCATGCTGAAACATGAGGTGATGGCGGCGGATGAATGGCACAACAATGAGCCTCAGGATCTCTCACGGTATCTCTGTGTATTGAAATTGCAATTGATAAAATGTAATTGTGTTCGTTGTCCGTAGCTTATACCTGCCCATACCATAACCCCACCACCGCCACCATGGGGCACTGTGTTCACGACGTTGACATCAGCAAACCGCTCACCCACACGATGCCAAACACACGGTCTGCCTTCAGCCCGGTACAGTTGAAACCAGGGATTCATCCGTGTCCGTGCCAGTGGCCATCGAATGTGAGCATTTGCCCACTGGAGTCGATTACGATGCAGAACTGCAGTCAGGTCGAGACCCTGGTGAGGACGACGAGCAGATGAGCTTCCCTGAGACGGTTTCTAACAGCCTGTGTAAAATATCTATGGTTGTGCAAACCCACAGTTTAATCAACAGTCCGGGTGGCTGGTCTCAGATCCCACAGGGGAAGAAGCCAGATGTGGAGGTCCTGGGCTGGCGTGGTTACACACTGGGGTTGTGAGGCTGGTTGGACGGACTGCCAAATCCTCTAATGCCACACCTGTCAGGTGGATGGATTATCTTGGCAAAGGGGAAAAGCTCACTAACAGGGATGTAAACGAATTTGGGCACAACATTTGAGATAGTGGTCCTTCTGTAGCTCAGTTGGTAGAGCATGGCGCTTGTAACGCCAGGGTAGTGGGTTCAATTCCCGGGACCACCCATATGTAGAATATATGCACACATGACTGTAAGTCGCTTTGGATAAAAGCGTCTGCTAAATGGCATATATTATTATTATTATATTATTATTATTATATTATTATTATATTATTATTATAAATATGTTTTTTGTGTGTTTGGAACATTTCTGGGATTTTGGTTTTTTAACGATTTCTTTGGGGGAGGGGGGGGTTCCTTTATTTCAGCTCATGAAACATGGGACCTTCACTTTACATAATGTGTTTATGTTTTTGTTCAGTGTATAATTTTAGTCAGATGTTAACACCTTGAAAAGGCCTTTTATGTTATTGTAATATATTACAGTAACTGTAATATATTACATTATTACCATCATATAGGCCTGTAATATATTACATTATTACCATCATATAGGCCTGTAATATATTACATTATTACCATCATATAGGCCTGTAATATATTACATTATTACCATCATATAGGCCTGTAATATATTACATTATTACCATCATATAGGCCTGTAATATATTACATTATTACCATCATATAGGCCTGTAATATATTACATTATTACCATCATATAGGCCTGTAATATATTACATTATTACCATCATATAGGCCTGTAATATATTACATTATTACCATCATATAGGCCTGTAATATATTACATTATTACCATCATATAGGCCTGTAATATATTACATTATTACCATCATATAGGCCTGTAATATATTACATTATTACCATCATATAGGCCTGTAATATATTACATTATTACCATCATATAGGCCTGTAATATATTACATTATTACCATTATATAGGCCTGTAATATATTAGTTTATTTATTTTATATCATATAGGCCTATTGTAAATATTATTATTTGGTTATTAAAATCATATAGGCTATTGTAATATATTACTGATTTTAGAGGGGTCATATAGGTCCTGTAATAGGGGTATAGAGATCACCATCATAGAGGTGTATATAGGTCATTATTAGAGGGGTATAGAGGTCACTGTAAGAGGGGTATTACAGGTTATTAGAGAGGGGTAGAGGTCACGTAGATAGGGGTATTAGAGGTCATTAGAGAGGGGTATAGAGGTCACGTAGAGAGGGGTATAGAGGTCATTAGAGAGGGGTATATAGGTCACGTAAGAGGGGTATAGATGTCACGTAGAAAGGGGTATAGAGGTCACGTAGAGAGGGGTATAGAGGTCACGTACCAGAGGGGTATAGAGATCACCCAGAGAGGGGTATAGAGATCACCCAGAGAGGGGTATAGAGGTCACATTAGGGGTATAGAGGTCACTGTAGAGGGGTATAGAGGTCATTAGAGAGGGGTATAGAGGTCACTGTAGAGAGGGGTATAGAGGTCACGTAGAGAGGGGTATAGAGGTCACGTAGAGAGGGGTATAGAGGTCATGTAGAGAGGGGTATAGAGGTCAAGTAGAGAGGGGTATAGAGGTCACGTAGAGAGGGGTATAGAGGTCACGTAGAGAGGGGTATAGAAGTCATGTAGAGGGGTATAGAGGTCACATAGAGAGGGCTATAGAGGTCACGTAAGAGGGGTATAGAGGTCACCAGAGAGGGGTAGAGGTCACGTAAAGACTATTTGATGACATGGTATAGTTGTGTGACATGTTTCCTCGGGAAAGTTGCCTTCCCAGGAAGTAAAATATTCAAATTGACAGGGACTCTTCTATAGTTTATATTTCAACAAAACAGAAATCATGAAATAAGTGAATATCATCGTGGTGCTGAAGATGATTTATCTTGTTGCGCGTTAAGGAGGCCTCCCTCCCTTGCCTAATATGAGACCATCATGCAAAAACCATATACATGGACATAATAATAATAATAATAATAATAATAATAATAATATATGCCATTTAGCAGACGCTTTTGTCCAAATACTTACAGTCATGTTGCATACATTCACGTATGGGTGGTCCCTGGAAAACCCATTACCATTATTACAGCGCATATGCTCTGTAATATATTACAAGGACCACCATGAGACCATCATGCAAAAACCATGTACATGGACATTACATTACTACATGTTGTCAAACAGCCCTCTATAAAACCATATACATGGACATTGTACTACATGTTGTCAAACAGCCCTCTATAAAACCATGTACATGGACATTGTACTACATGTTGTCAAACAGCCCTCTATAAAACCATGTACATGGACATTGTACTACATGTTGTCAAACAGCCCTCTATAAAACCATGTACATGGACATTATTACTACATGTTGTCAAACAGCCCTCTATAAAACCATATACATGGACATTGTACTACATGTTGTCAAACAGCCCTCTATAAAACCATATACATGGACATTGTACTACATGTTGTCAAACAGCCCTCTATAAAACCATGTACATGGACATTGTACTACATGTTGTCAAACAGCCCTCTATAAAACCATGTACATGGACATTGTACTACATGTTGTCAAACAGCCCTCTATAAAACCATATACATGGACATTGTACTACAGGTTGTCAAACAGCCCTCTATAAAACCATATACATGGACATTTTACAGGTTGTCAAACAGCCCTCTATAAAACCATGTACATGGACATTGTACTACAGGTTGTCAAACAGCCCTCTATAAAACCATGTACATGGACATTGTACTACAGGTTGTCAAACAGCCCTCTATAAAACCATATACATGGACATTGTACTACATGTTGTCAAACAGCCCTCTATAAAACCATGTACATGGACATTGTACTACAGGTTGTCAAACAGCCCTCTATAAAACCATGTACATTGTACTACATGTTGTCAAACAGCCCTCTATAAAACCATGTACATGGACATTGTACTTACTACATGTTGTCAAACAGCCCTCTATAAAACCATGTACATGGACATCGTACTACATGTTGTCAAACAGCCCTCTATAAAACCATGTACATGGACATCGTACTTACTACATGTTGTCAAACAGCCCTCTATAAAACCATATACATGGACATCGTACTTACTACATGTTGTCAAACAGCCCTCTATAAAACCATGTACATGGACATCGTACTTACTACATGTTGTCAAACAGCCCTCTATAAAACCATGTACATGGACATTGTACTACAGGTTGTCAAACAGCCCTCTATAAAACCATGTACATGGACATTGTACTACAGGTTGTCAAACAGCCCTCTATAAAACCATGTACATGGACATTGTACTACAGGTTGTCAAACAGCCCTCTATAAAACCATGTACATGGACATTGTACTACATGTTGTCAAACAGCCCTCTATAAAACCATATACATGGACATTGTACTACATGTTGTCAAACAGCCCTCTATAAAACCATGTACATGGACATTGTACTACATGTTGTCAAACAGCCCTCTATAAAACCATGTACATGGACATTGTACTACATGTTGTCAAACAGCCCTCTATAAAACCATGTACATGGACATTGTACTACATGTTGTCAAACAGCCCTCTATAAAACCATATACATGGACATTGTACTACAGGTTGTCAAACAGCCCTCTATAAAACCAGATACATGGACATTGTACTACATGTTGTCAAACAGCCCTCTATAAAACCATGTACATGGACATTGTACTACATGTTGTCAAACAGCCCTCTATAAAACCATGTACATGGACATTGTACTACATGTTGTCAAACAGCCCTCTATAAAACCATATACATGGACATTGTACTACATGTTGTCAAACAGCCCTCTATAAAACCATATACATGGACATTGTACTACATGTTGTCAAACAGCCCTCTATAAAACCATGTACATGGACATTGTACTACAGGTTGTCAAACAGCCCTCTATAAAACCATGTACATGGACATTGTACTACAGGTTGTCAAACAGCCCTCTATAAAACCATATACATGGACATTGTACTACATGTTGTCAAACAGCCCTCTATAAAACCATGTACATGGACATTGTACTACATGTTGTCAAACAGCCCTCTATAAAACCATGTACATTGTACTACATGTTGTCAAACAGCCCTCTATAAAACCATGTACATGGACATTGTACTACATGTTGTCAAACAGCCCTCTATAAAACCATGTACATGGACATTGTACTACATGTTGTCAAACAGCCCTCTATAAAACCATGTACATGGACATTGTACTACATGTTGTCAAACAGCCCTCTATAAAACCATATACATGGACATTGTACTACATGTTGTCAAACAGCCCTCTATAAAACCATGTACATGGACATTGTACTTACTACATGTTGTCAAACAGCCCTCTATAAAACCATATACATGGACATTGTACTACATGTTGTCAAACAGCCCTCTATAAAACCATGTACATGGACATTGTACTACATGTTGTCAAACAGCCCTCTATAAAACCATGTACATGGACATTGTACTACATGTTGTCAAACAGCCCTCTATAAAACCATATACATGGACATTGTACTACATGTTGTCAAACAGCCCTCTATAAAACCATGTACATGGACATTGTACTACATGTTGTCAAACAGCCCTCTATAAAACCATATACATGGACATTGTACTACATGTTGTCAAACAGCCCTCTATAAAACCATGTACATGGACATTGTACTACATGTTGTCAAACAGCCCTCTATAAAACCATATACATGGACATTGTACTACATGTTGTCAAACAGCCCTCTATAAAACCATGTACATGGACATTGTACTACATGTTGTCAAACAGCCCTCTATAAAACCATGTACATGGACATTGTACTACATGTTGTCAAACAGCCCTCTATAAAACCATGTACATGGACATTGTACTTACTACATGTTGTCAAACAGCCCTCTATAAAACCATGTACATGGACATTGTACTACATGTTGTCAAACAGCCCTCTATAAAACCATGTACATGGACATCGTACTTACTACATGTTGTCAAACAGCCCTCTATAAAACCATATACATGGACATTGTACTTACTACATGTTGTCAAACAGCCCTCTATAAAACCATGTACATGGACATTGTACTACATGTTGTCAAACAGCCCTCTATAAAACCATGTACATGGACATCGTACTACATGTTGTCAAACAGCCCTCTATAAAACCATATACAGTGGTTACATATTCGGCCACCAATTGTGCAAGTTCTCCCACTTAAAAAGATGAGAGAGGCCTGTAATTTTCATCATAGGTACACTTCAACTATGACAGACAAAATGAGAGAAAAAAACAGAAAATCACATTGTAGGATTTTTAATGAATTTATTTGCAAATTATGGTGGAAAATAAGTATTTGGTCACCTACAAACAAGCAAGATTTGTGTCTCTCACAGACCGGGTCATTCATTCCTGTTATGCAGTGCCTTTTCTGTCCCCAGGAAATAACACCTCTTATTCACTATTCCAAAGGGCTTTAAATAGAAAGGTAGGTGTCCTTTTCCATAAAAACACAAAACATATCGATCTCAATGGGAATTTTTGTTTGCATTTTTGACCGTTTTTGTTTTCAGTGGATGATGACATCACAATCAGGAAGTGTCCATAGCAACGCAACGCCACATTAAGTAACAACACTCGGTTTACATCTACATTTTAATGTTTCATGATGTTAGTCAGTACGGTCTCACTCTTAAAATGTCCCCTGCTTGTTCGGCTAAATTAGATGAACATTTGATCATTTCAAATTGTGTTTGTCAGAACAGTAAAAAAATTATCTTCAAGTGGGCACCATTATGCTAGCTGGATCTTGATCACTCACAGTGCTACGGCTAAGTTAGCCTCCACATTTCCACCTTGGTAGGTTCCACCTTGCTAGGTTCCACATTTCCACCCAGGTTCCACTTGCTAGGTTCCACCCAGTGCTACGGCTAAGTTAGCCTCCACATTTCCACCTTGGTAGGTTCCACCCAGTGCTACGGCTAAGTTAGCCTCCACATTTCCACCTTGGTAGGTTCCACCCAGTGCTACGGCTAAGTTAGCCTCCACATTTCCACCCTGTTAGGTTCCACCCTGTTAGGTTCCACCCAGTGCTACGGCTAAGTTAGCCTCCACATTTTCACCTTGCTATGTTCCACCCAGTGCTACGGCTAAGTTAGCCTCCACATTTCCACCCTGTTAGGTTCCACCTTGCTAGGTTCCACCCAGTGCTACGGCTAAGTTAGCCTCCACATTTCCACCCTGTTAGGTTCCACCCTGTTAGGTTCCACCTTGCTAGGTTCCACCCAGTGCTACGGCTAAGTTAGCCTCCACACTTCCACCCTGTTAGGTTCCACCTGTTAGGTTCCACCTTGCTAGGTTCCACCCAGTGCTACGGCTACGTTAGCCTCCACATTTCCACCCTGTTAGGTTCCACCTTGCTAGGTTCCACCCAGTGCTACGGCTACGTTAGCCTCCACATTTCCACCCTGTTAGGTTCCACCTTGCTAGGTTCCACCCTGTATATGCACCTAACAGGTTGGACATTTTGTCAGAAAAATAAAGAAATGTAATCACTAACGTTAATATGTATGACTATTTCCATAGAATCAATGAAAGTTACATAATGGCTGTCATCCATCCCTCATTATCTGTGTCATTTTATTCTGTCATAAGGAGGAAGGTGTCTTGCAATGATTTCCTGTTTCTCTTTGTTGAAGACGTCCACGGCTCTGTTCACGACCCCCTCCACGTCCTCTCCCTGGGTTAAGGGAAGGCCGCGGAGAACCTGTCTCCGCAGGTCCTGGAGAAATGTGCTTTTGGATTCATTGAAGTCAGCTGCCAGAGACCTCATCCTCTCTGGGGGAAGTTGATGTTCTGAACATAGAGGATGAAGAGTTGTGATTTACTGGTGAGCGTATAAAGAAGTAAAGGGAGGTAGTGAGTCAAGAAACATTCTACTTGGAAACATACAATATAATCATTCATTCTCTCTGTTTTTATTTTACCTTTATTTAACCAGGCAAGTCAGTTAAGAACAAATTCTTATTTTCAATGACGGCCTGGGAACAGTGGGGTTAACTGCCTGTTCAGGGGCAGAACGACAGATTTGTACCTTGTCAGCTCGGGGGTTTGAACTCACAACCTTCCGGTTACTAGTCCAACACTCTAACCACTAGGCTACCCTGCCGCCTCTACAATCTAACCACTAGGCTACCCTGCCGCCTCTACACTCTAACCACTAGGCTACCCTACATGCCTTGCCACTATTAACTCTCTTTTTTAAAGTTAGACTCCAGATGACGTTGAAACAAAATTTTGAGATGAGCGCGAGGCAAGACTCTACTGCCATGTTCTCACACAGTCAAGAGTATCTGACACGTGTTACGAGGGGAGCTTCATGCTGCCACGACGTGGTTGGTACGGGTTCCCCCCCCCCAAAAACAGAGAAGTTTAGTCGTCTCGTGCTTCAACACCTCTTTTAGTTGTTGTGGAAATGGACCGGATATTGTGTTTATTTCGTGCGGTCATCTCACTGAGTCTACCTTTTAAAGGGGAGAGTAAACACCCCAAAATGTCCACGTGCTGTTAATCTGTTTGACGTTTGTTCGGCACAGCGGGTTTTAGGGACCGACTGCCGGTGGGCGTACGGCTGACAACATTTTCCGCTTGCAAATTACGCCTGGCATTCCGTTCAGAGTCGCTAAGTACTCTCAGCCGGCAAACTGTATCAGTGTGTGTGTGTGTGTGTGTGTGTGTGTGTGTGTGTGTGTGTGTGTGTGTGTGTGTGTGTGTGTGTGTGTGTGTGTGTTTAAGGATCACAGTAAGGATGAATACTGACCTCTGGCCTCCTGCATGGCCTGTGAGACCAGGCGTCTGCAGGCCTGGTCAGCCTGGTGGACCACACTGGACACACAGCTCTGACGGTCAGCCTCCTACAGAATATAGAATACACCACAGCTCTGAGGGTCAGCCTCCTACAGAATATAGAATACACCACAGCTCTGAGGGTCAGCCTCCTATAGAATACACCACAGCTCTGAGGGTCAGCCTCCTACAGAATATAGAATACACCACAGCTCTGAGGGTCAGCCTCCTACAGAATATAGAATACACCACAGCTCTGAGGGTCAGCCTCCTATAGAATACACCACAGCTCTGAGGGTCAGCCTCCTATAGAATATAGAATACACCACAGCTCTGAGGGTCAGCCTCCTACAGAATATAGAATACACCACAGCTCTGAGGGTCAGCCTCCTACAGAATATAGAATACACCACAGCTCTGAGGGTCAGCCTCCTACAGAATATAGAATACACCACAGCTCTGAGGGTCAGCCTCCTACAGAATATAGAATACACCACAGCTCTGAGGGTCAGAGAATACACCACAGCTCTGAGGGTCAGCCTCCTATAGAATATAGAATACACCACAGCTCTGAGGGTCAGCCTCCTACAGAATATAGAATACACCACAGCTCTGACAGTCAGCCTCCTATAGAATACACCACAGCTCTGAGGGTCAGCCTCCTACAGAATATAGAATACACCACAGCTCTGAGGGTCAGCCTCCTATAGAATATAGAATACAGCTCTGAGGGTCAGCCTCCTACAGAATATAGAATACACCACAGCTCTGAGGGTCAGCCTCCTACAGAATATAGAATACACCACAGCTCTGAGGGTCAGCCTCCTACAGAATATAGAATACACCACAGCTCTGAGGGTCAGCCTCCTACAGAATATAGAATACACCACAGCTCTGAGGGTCAGCCTCCTATAGAATATAGAATACACCACAGCTCTGAGGGTCAGCCTCCTATAGAATATAGAATACACCACAGCTCTGAGGGTCAGCCTCCTACAGAATATAGAATACACCACAGCTCTGAGGGTCAGCCTCCTACAGAATATAGAATACACCACAGCTCTGAGGGTCAGCCTCCTACAGAATATAGAATACACCACAGCTCTGAGGGTCAGCCTCCTACAGAATATAGAATACACCACAGCTCTGAGGGTCAGCCTCCTATAGAATATAGAATACACCACAGCTCTGACAGTCAGCCTCCTACAGAATATAGAATACACCACAGCTCTGACAGTCAGCCTCCTACAGAATATAGAATACACCACAGCTCTGACAGTCAGCCTCCTACAGAATATAGAATACAGCTGAGGTCACATTAACATGGTCAAAATGTTCATAACCATACTGTAAGCTGCTCTGCCTCCTACTAGAATATAGAATACAGTAGAGGTCACGTTAACATGGTCAAAATGCTCATCACCATACTGTAAGCTGCTCTTCCTCCTACTAGAATATAGAATACAGTAGAGGTCACGTTAACATGGTCAATGTTGTCCTGGACTGGACTCAGTGTGTTCCATGCTCAGTGTTGTCCTGGACTGGACTCAGTGGGTTCCATGAACTAACAGAACATACCTTCTGCTCAGCGTTGTCCTGGACTGGACTCAGTGGGTTCCATGAACGAACAGAACATTACATTTACATTACATTACATTTAAGTCATTTAGCAGACGCTCTTATCCAGAGCGACTTACAAATTGGTGCATTCACCTTATGACATCCAACATACCTTCTGCTCAGTGTTGTCCTGGACTGGACACAGTGGGTTCTCCAACGCAGTAGAGATCACCTTCACCAACCTTTGGCTGAAGGAGAGGGTGAAACACAAGGTTAATATAAATAAATAGTATCATTTGATTACGTTAACGTCACATTTCCTGTCTGATTGCTTGGATCGGATGGGGCCACAGTGTCTCCTGACCCCTCCTGTCTCAGCCTCCAGTATTTATGCTGCAATAGTTTATGTGTCGGGGGGCTGGGGTTAGTCTGTTATATCCTTCCTGTTTGGCCCTGTCCGGGGGTGTCCTCGGATGGGGCCACAGTGTCTCCTGACCCCTCCTGTCTCAGCCTCCAGTATTTATGCTGCAATAGTTTGTGTCGGGGGGCTGGGGTTAGTCTGTTATATCCTTCCTGTTTGGCCCTGTCCGGGGGTGTCCTCGGATGGGGCCACAGTGTCTCCTGACCCCTCCTGTCTCAGCCTCCAGTATTTATGCTGCAATAGTTTATGTGTCGGGGGGCTGGGGTTAGTCTGTTATATCCTTCCTGTTTGGCCCTGTCCGGGGGTATCCTCGGATGGGGCCACAGTGTCTCCTGACCCCTCCTGTCTCAGCCTCCAGTATTTATGCTGCAGTAGTTTATGTGTCGGTGGGCTGGGGTTAGTCTGTTATATCCTTCCTGTTTGGCCCTGTCCGGGGGTGTCCTCGGATGGGGCCACAGTGTCTCCTGACCCCTCCTGTCTCAGCCTCCAGTATTTATGCTGCAATAGTTTATGTGTCGGGGGGCTGGGGTTAGTCTGTTATATCCTTCCTGTTTGGCCCTGTCCGGGGGTATCCTCGGATGGGGCCACAGTGTCTCCTGACCCCTCCTGTCTCAGCCTCCAGTATTTATGCTGCAGTATTTATGTGTCGGTGGGCTGGGGTTAGTCTGTTATATCCTTCCTGTTT